>NC_139990.1:5064829-5357329 GCF_964263955.1 Coregonus lavaretus | reverse complement strand
AATGTATTTTACCCTGCAAATGGAGAAAGGTGACGGAGCCATTATCAGTTTCAATGGGTATGACGCCTTTGATCCAGGCTACAATCAGTCAAAAGACTAGCCTACTGCAACACGCAAAGATAGATTTTAGAGTAGCTGTATGTATCATTGACGACAGTGAAAACCTTTATGGGACCCAAAGGGAGAATCCGTCAGAGGCCATTATCTAACAAAATAACAGAGCAAAGTGTTACAACAACACATATATGTAGTTAACACATATATGTGTTTAATTCATGGACATGTAGTTTGGAGAGTGGAGAGGGATGAGAGGAGGAGAGGAGAGATGAGAGTAGGTGTCACGCCCTGACTCTGAGGACTTGTATTTGTTGAGTCAGGGTGTGTATTTTCTGGGTTTGTGTTTGCTATGTCGATGTTCTGTGTTTAAGATCGTTTAGATCTATGTTGGCCAGGGTGGTTCCCAATCTGTTACGGTCCGGCTCTGTTGGTCCTGTTCCTGTTGGTGTTCCTTTCCCTTTTCTCCCCTGTGTGTGTTGTTTGTGTCTGTCTCCCCCTGCTGTGCAGTCAGAGGTTCTAGGTCAGCGGGCGTGGCCATTCTATCACCAGAGCAGTTACATCAAGCTGCAGCTCATTGGCACCAATCAAGCAGCAGATATCTACCCGGGCTGGACACCTCTCCAGCGCCAGTTCGTTCCTACACTTCCAGTGATCTCGTCTGTTCCTGCTGCCTGCCTGCCTGCCTGCCTGCCTGCCATTCCCACGCCGCTACCTGCTCCTCTGTTGCCTGATATCCTCGTTATCCAGCTCTCAGGACTACTGGCTCTCCACCCCACTCAGCTCCTACCCCAGCCTGAAGCTATTCCACCCTGACTACTTCTCTCTGCCAATACACGTTGAATAAACTACATCCTAATTTTACTCTCTTTGTCCGTGTGTCCGTCTCTGCACCTGAGTCCACCACCCAACCTAATAGAACGAACTGGCCAAACATGGACTCAGCAGAGATGCCACATGAAACAACGGGTGATGGCGTACAACACGCCCTCCATTCACAAGGAGTACTATTGGGACAACACGACCAACTCATCCGGACTCTATTGGATAACAACCAGCAGTTGTTGGATCAAGTATCTCATCTCACCTCTCAGGTAACTAACCTGGTAACACTCACTACCCTTTCTCCCTCTGCTTCTCCTCCGCCTGTTCCTCCTACAGTGGCTCCAGGCTCGGCTTCCGCTCCTGTCCTTCGGGAACCCCCTACAACTGCACCCGAACCTTTCACCGGGGATTTGAACAAATGCCGTGGGTTCCTGCTTCAATGCCGCTTGGTGTTCTAACAGAAGCCCCTGTCTTTCGCCACGGAATCCTCAAAGGTACATTACGCACTGGGGTTAATGAGGGGCAAAGCTTTGATGTGGGCAGAAGCGGCTTGTTCTACTCAGCAGATTACCAGCCTGTCGTTTGACGATTTTTCCTCTCAATTGAAAGTTGTGTTTGATCACCCGGACTATGCCGGAACCGCCACAAAGAGACTATTGAAGCTACGACAGGGCACGGGTAGCGTGGCTGAATACGCCATTGATTTTTGGACCTTGGCAGCCGATTCCAAGTGGAACGACGAAGCTCTTCAGGGAGCGTTTGTTAACGGTCTAAGTGACACAATTAAGAATGAACTAGCTGTTCGTGATGAGCCTGCTAACCTTCATGTTCTCGTTTCCCTTGCTACACGAATAGACAACAGGCTACGGGAGAGGAGACAGGAGAGGGGCGGTCGGGTCCACACCTCTAACGGGGCTCCCTCGCTTTCTGCAGTCCGAGCTACACCACCACTCGGACACCGACCACACACCTCAGCGGATCCCTCCACGGAACTAGACGAGCCCATGCAGCTGGGCCGTGCTCGTCTGTCCCATGTCGAAAAGGAACGGCGCATACGGGCTGGTGAGTGCATGTACTGTGGGGACCGCACTCATTTCCTGGTTAACTGTCCGATTCGCCCAAAAAGACCAAGCTCGCAGGTAAAGGTGGGCGTACTTGCGAGTGTTATACCAGACTCAATGCCCACAGCACCCCGTCTAGTGATCCCAGTTACAGTCCAGTTCAGGAATCTATCTCTCCCACTAACTGCTCTCATCGACTCTGGTGCTGAGGATAGTTTTATTGACGCTAGCCTGGTTACTCAGGCTGAGATCCCTGTTAAGCCCCTGCCTAAGCCTATAACAGTAACCGCTATTGACGGCCATCAGTTTGCCAACATCACCCACCAAACTGTCCCCGTTTCTCTCATGCTGTCCGGCAATCACAAAGAAACCATCCAGTTCAAAGTAGTCTCCTCCTCGGCCTCCCCCCTTATCCTCGGTTTTCCCTGGCTTAGCCTTCACAACCCCCATATTGATTGGCAAAACCACAAGATACACAGTTGGAGCACTCACTGCCATTCTGTTTGCCTTGGGTCGGCTATTCCGCCCTCGGTCGGCTCCCCTGCTTCCCCTGTCAAAACCCCAGACCTCTCTTCAGTCCCGGAGGAGTACCGGGACCTGGCCGAGGTATTCAGCAAGTCCAAGGCACTTTCATTACCACCTCATAGGCCATACGATTGCGCTATTGAGTTACTGCCTGGAGCGCCTTTGCCGTCCAGTCGGCTTTTCAATCTGTCCCGTCCTGAGAGAGAAGCTATGGAAACCTACATAGGCGACTCCCTAACCTCTGGCATCATTCGTCCCTCATCGTCCGCTGTTGGTGCTGGGTTCTTTTTTGTTGAGAAGAAGGACAAAACTTTACGGCCCTGCATTGACTACAGAGGACTTAATAACATCACAGTCAGAAATACATACCCCCTGCCTCTCATCAACTCAGCATTTGACTCCCTTCATGGTGCCACTGTGTTTACCAAACTCGACCTACGGAACGCTTACCACCTCGTTAGGATCAGGCAGGGAGACGAATGGAAGACTGGGTTTAATACCCCTCTCGGACACTTTGAATACCTAGTCATGCCATTCGGTCTCACTAACGCCCCAGCAGTGTTTCAGGCCATGGTGAACGATGTGTTGAGGGATTTTCTACACCGTTTTGTGTTTGTCTATTTGGATGACATTCTGATATTCTCTAAGTCACAGGATGAACACGTCTCCCACGTCCGTCTGGTTCTCCAACGCCTCATGGAAAACAAACTGTATGTGAAGGCAGAAAAATGTGAGTTCCACCGGCAGTCCGTCCCCTTTTTGGGCTTTATCATCGAGCGGGGACAAGTGTCACCAGACCCTGAGAAGATCAGAGCGGTTGTGGAGTGGCCCACACCCACGTCTCGGAAGCAGCTACAACGCTTCCTGGGTTTCGCCAACTTCTACCGCCGCTTCATCAGGGGTTTCAGCCGAGTGGTTGCCCCCCTGACCAAGCTCACCTCCCCTAAGGTGCCATTCCTGTGGACGCCTGAGGCCGAGTCAGCCGTGAGTACATTGAAGAAACTGTTCACCACCTCACCTGTTCTTATTCATCCAGACACTAGTTTGCAGTTTGTTGTGGAAGTGGACGCCTCGGATTCGGGAGTGGGGGCTGTCCTGTCACAACGTTCCCCCACGGACCAGAAGCTCCATCCGGTGGCTTTTTTCTCCAAGAGATTGACCCCTGCTGAGAAGAACTACGACGTGGGTAACCGGGAGTTGCTTGCTGTCAAGTTGGCGTTGGAGGAATGGAGGCACTGGCTAGACGGAGCAGAGCAACCCTTCATAGTCTGGACGGACCACAAGAACCTGGCTTACATCCAGTCGTCCAAGAGGCTGAACTCCCGTCAGGCCAGATGGGCTCTGTTCTTCAGCAGGTTCAAGTTTATCTTAACATATCGTCCTGGCACACGTAATGTCAAGCCTGATGCTCTCTCTCGCCAGTTTACAGACACTGAAGACTCCAGCAATCCTGAATCTGTTCTGCCCGCTTCCTGTTTGGTGGCGGCTGTTCATTGGGAAATCGAGTCCCTCGTCCGATCGGCACAAGAGTTGGAACCTGGACCGGCCGATGGGCCTCCCGACCTTCTCTATGTTCCCGCAGCCGTGCGGCCGCAAGTGCTCAACTGGATCCACACCTCACGCTTCTCCTGCCACCCTGGTATGAAACGTACACTATCGCTACTCAAGAGGCACTTTTGGTGGCCATCCGCCGAGGCTGACGTCCGGGAGTACGTGGCGGCCTGTTCCATCTGTGCCCAAAATAAGGCTTCCCACAGGGCTCCTTCGGGCCTGCTGCGGCCTCTCCCTGTCCCGAGTCGCCCTTGGTCTCACGTGGGCTTGGACTTCGTCACTGGACTTCCTATGTCTGAGGGTAATGACACTATACTCACCATCGTGGACAGATTCTCTAAATCTGCCCATTTTGTTGCATTACCAAAATTACCATCTGCCAGTGAGACAGCCGACCTCTTTGTCCTACATGTATTCCGTCCCCATGGAATACCTGTGGACATAGTGTCCGATAGAGGTCCACAGTTTATTTCTCGGGTATGGAAGGAGTTTTGTTCGGCTCTGGGTGCCTCTGTCAGTCTCTCATCAGGTTTCCATCCCCAGTCCAATGGCCAGACTGAGAGGACTAACCAGGACCTGGAGGCTGCTCTACGCTGTGTGACATCCCAGAACCCGTCCACCTGGGCCAAACATCTCCCGTGGGTCGAATATGCCCACAATTCCCTCACCTCATCTGCCACGGGCCTCTCACCATTTGAGGCGGCTTTGGGGTACCAACCGCCATTGTTCCCGTCTCAGGAAAGGGAGTTAGCCGTTCCGTCAGTTCAGGATAACCTTCGTCGCTGCCGCAAGGTGTGGGTGGACACCCGTGAGGCCCTTCTACGGACAGAAGAGAGGAATAAGAGGGTGGCGGACAGGCACAGGGTAGTCGCTCCACAGTTCCAGCCTGGTCAGCGTGTCTGGCTCTCCTCCAGCAACATTCCCCTGCGCACTGACTCCCGTAAGCTGTCGCCCCGATATTTGGGTCCTTTTGAGGTCGAATCCATCATCAACCCTTCGGCTGTTCGGTTGAAGCTTCCCCAGGCCATGAGAGTCCATCCTACATTTCACGTGTCCCAGCTGAAGATGGTCTCCTCCAGTCCTTTGTGTCCGCCGGCGGATCCCCCTCCGCTACCGCGCATTATTGACGACCATCCAGCCTACACGGTTCGGAGACTGCTGGACGTCCGGAGGCGTGGTAGAGGGTTTCAGTACCTGGTGGACTGGGAGGGATACGGTCCCGAGGAGAGGTCCTGGATTCCCAGACGTTTTATTCTGGATCCTCAGCTAGTGAATGACTTCCATAGGGACCACCCTGACAAGCCGGGTGGGTCGCCGGGTGGCGCCCGTTGAGGGGGGGGTACTGTTACGGTCCGGCTCTGTTGGTCCTGTTCCTGTTGGTGTTCCTTTCCCTTTTCTCCCCTGTGTGTGTTGTTTGTGCCTGTCTCCCCCTGCTGTGCAGTCAGAGGTTCTAGGTCAGCGGGCGTGGCCATTCTATCACCAGAGCAGTTACATCAAGCTGCAGCTCATTGGCACCAATCAAGCAGCAGATATCTACCCGGGCTGGACACCTCTCCAGCGCCAGTTCGTTCCTACACTTCCAGTGATCTCGTCTGTTCCTGCTGCCTGCCTGCCTGCCTGCCTGCCTGCCATTCCCACGCCGCTACCTGCTCCTCTGTTGCCTGATATCCTCGTTATCCAGCTCTCAGGACTACTGGCTCTCCACCCCACTCAGCTCCTACCCCAGCCTGAAGCTATTCCACCCTGACTACTTCTCTCTGCCAATACACGTTGAATAAACTACATCCTAATTTTACTCTCTTTGTCCGTGTGTCCGTCTCTGCACCTGAGTCCACCACCCAACCTAATACAATCAGAGGCAGCTGTAGCTCGTTGTCTCTGATTGGGGACCATACTTAGGTAGCCTGTTGACACTAGTGGGGTGTGGGATCTTGTTCCGTGAAAGGTATGTTGTTTGTGTCTACCTTGGACTTCACGTTTCGTTTATTGTTTTGTCGTTGTGTTTATTATTTAAAATAAACATGTATGCATATCACGCTGCGCCTTGGTCCGTCCCGTCCTTCAACGATCGTGACAGTAGGAGAGGAGAGAGAGGAGGAGAGGAGGGAGGGATGAGATATTTCTCAACATATTAGCAGAGACCAGCAGATATCAACCAGAACAAAAACATTGAGACAGCTTTTGGGTCTAGGACAGAATATATAATGGTCCAATATTTCATGCCTATTTGATCTTCTGTCAAAGCGATTAAAAAAAAAAAACTGTAGGAGGGAGAGCTGATGACGGATAAAGGCCCAAACCGTTTCGCTATGGTCTGGTTCATCACTAATACAGGTAAACCCATTGCTTCTTCAAGCACCATTGAAACTAAACACACAGTTGTCTAAATGGGTAACAATTTTCTACAGTTTTACTGAATAGGGTATCGATGATATGGTGGATCTATTCTAAAGGATAATTATTATACCAAGACACGTGCTAGCCAATTGGTACTCCTGATGGAACCTGTGTGGACCACTCAGAACTGTGTATCTTGACAACATGTAAATAAAAGTCACAGTCTGCATTCGTTTTTTCTTTACCCTCTTCATTTGGTTAATTACATTGCTCAAGGTCACAAAGGAATCAATTGTCTCCCTTTGTGAAGTGGATATTGAAGTTATTTTCAGTACATTACAGGTTATCGTTGGAAATGAGATTGTAGGAGGGAGGCTCACATCTCACTGTTCAAATGTAAAAACGTGAAGGCCTTTAGAAGAGGAGCTCCCAACCTTAATGAGAGCGCTGTAAACACACAGGCTGCTTCCCAAATGGCACACTATTGTGGCACACCAAATGGCCCTACTGTATATGCCCTGGTCAAAAGTAGTGCACTATATTGGGTGCCATTTGGGACGCTGGGACAGGCCAATTTCCTCCCTTCTCAGACCAAGGCATTTGTCTAGTTCTTGAAATCAATTTGTTGTCAGTGCTTCAGATCTAAATGGAATCCTCACAAATGTTTGATGGTTAGAGCGAAGGACATTGAGAAACCGGAGGTCAACTATTATTTTATTTTTCTGTTTTATCTGTTTGTTTGTGCATTCTTTGTCACATTGAACCAGTAAATAGATTATATTCAGTTATTTCCATTTTTATTCTGTTCTTTAATATTAAATGATAGTCTGTATGCTGATTCCCACTGAGCTACTGTTGCTTGCATTGCACTTAGTTTGTTATTTGTGCTAAAACATGAATAACAGAAAAACAGCCTTATGACGTGTGTACAAGTTAAATGAGTAGATGGAATATTCATGCTACGATAAACACAACAAAAAACACCCAAATAGATTATTTTAGATAGTTAATTTCATGGTCTCCGGCCTTGCTGCATTGCATGTCACAAAACTACTTAGCAGAGGGATGTATTTTGGGTACTGGGACAACAAAAGTCGTCCTTCTCTTTTGTATTGTGTCTAGAAATCCAATTCAGATAATCTTTAACACAAATGTTCACTGTATGTCCTGTGGAAGCAATACCATAGATTCAGAATGTTGACCAATATTGTATACAGATGTGTTCTCTTAATTTGAACACTCTGTTGTCGCAGAGAATTTTCCTGCACTGCAGGAATTGCAAACTTTTAAACATTTTGTAATTCCCACTTTAAAATGTCAGACTTGATTTGCCCTAATGAATTTTACATTTTAGTCAGTTAGCAGACGCTCTTATCCAGAGTGACTTACAGTAGTGAGTGCATACATTTTCATACTTTATTCATACTGGTCCCCAAGAGTGTGCAAAGCTGTCATCAAGGCAAAGGGTGGCTATTTGAAGAATCTCAAATATAACATATATTTTGATTTGTTTAACACTTTTTGGTTACTACATGATTCCATATGTGTTATTTCATAGTTTTTAGAAAATAGTAAAAAATAAAGAAAAACCCTTGAATGAGTAGGTGTTCTAAAACCCATAACAGATCATCAAAAAGTATGTTTTTTAAAAACTTTAAGCACATTTTCAATTGACTAAGTACAACACACAAAATCACACAGTAACTTTTTCACCAAACCTAATCAGTGTTTCATCAAGAAATACCTTTCATATAAAGTAATTGCCTTTCACAATGCAATGCTCGCAATACTTTTCATATGATTCTCTTCTCATTTGTTTAAATACATTTGACCATCACTTAATCCAACTACGCTTCATGGTTATTCACTTAACCGTTTGGTAAACCTATAGATTTTAGACTGGTTTGTCTACTATATATGGAATTTGAGAACTACAGAAATAAAATGTGTGTTTGTAAAGTATAAACATCTAAATTACATGTATGATACATGATAACCACTCATAATGACTTCTCGTTGATTTTACATATTGGTAACCACAATTAGTCACCATATAAAAGGGGGAGTGTGAACACTTGCAATTTCTTTCAACATGGAGCAGGATAGACAGCAAGGGAGAGGAAGAAATCAAAGAGCTCGTGGACAAGGGGCCCGTCAGAGAGGTGGCCATGGGCCCCATCAGAGGTCAGAGAGGTGGCCATGGGCCCCATCAAAGAGGTCAGAGAGGTGGCCATGGGCCCCATCAAAGGTCAGAGAGGTGGCCATGGGCCCCATCAAAGGTCAGAGAGGTGGCCATGGGCCCCATCAAAGAGGTCAGAGAGGTGGGCATGGGTCCCATCAAAGAGGTCAGAGAGGTGGCCATGGGCCCCATCAAAGGTCAGAGAGGTGGCCATGGGCCCCATCAAAGGTCAGAGAGGTGGCCATGGGCCCCATCAAAGGTCAGAGAGGTGGCCATGGGCCCCATCAAAGAGGTCAGAGAGGTGGCCATGGGCCCCATCAAAGAGGTCAGAGAGGTGGCCATGGGCCCCATCAAAGGTCAGAGAGGTGGCCATGGGCCCCATCAAAGGTCAGAGAGGTGGCCATGGGCCCCATCAAAGGTCAGAGAGGTGGCCATGGGCCCCATCAAAGAGGTCAGAGAGGTGGGCATGGGTCCCATCAAAGAGGTCAGAGAGGTGGGCATGGGCCCCATCAAAGGTCAGAGAGGTGGGCATGGGCCCCATCAGAGGTCAAAGAGGTGGGCATGGGCCCCATCAAAGAGGTCAGAGAGGTGGGCATGGGCCCCATCAAAGAGGTCAAAGAGGTGGGAATGGGCGCCGTCAGAGGTCAGAGAGGTGGGAATGGGCCCCATCAAAGGTCAGAGAGGTGGGAATGGGCCCCATCAGAGGTCAAAGAGGTGGGCATGGGCCCCATCAAAGAGGTCAAAGAGGTGGGCATAGGCCCGTCAAAGAGGTGGACGTCAGAGAGAGGCAGGCAGACGGCAGGGAACTGTTGTGTCTAATGAAGTCTGGGCCATCATCGTTGACCATGTGGTAAACAGAGGCCTTACCATTGCAGAGGCTGATTAGTTAGATTAGTTCACCCCAATCTGAAAAGATCAACAGTCAATTTGATCATGAGAACATTTCACCAAGAAAACCGGTAAGTCTGCAGGATATGCACTATGCTTTACCATTACATTTACCGTAAATGACAAATTATAATGCATGTAAATTCACAAAACATCTTACAGTATTCTCACAGTATGATCTATTGACAGTATACTCTGTTCTACCCTCAGAATTGACAGAAGACCCCATGGTGGTGGCTGTGGTCGTGTGCTGACCGACCAGCAGGAGTGGGCAGTGGTGGAAATGGTGAGGGCCAGGAATGACATACGGCTGCCCGAAATAAAGCAGGCCATTGAGGAGAACGATGACACCTTTGCCAATGTGGCGTCCATCAGCCTACCAACAATCGCCCGAGGCACCAGGTATCTATGAAACACATTAACCTGGTGCCTTTAGAGAGAAACAACGACCGGGTGAAACAACTGCGGGTCGAGTATGTTCAGGTACAGCACTATATACTGTATTACTGTTACTATTAATGCACATGCTACTTCACAATATCATATTGGAACTATACTGTAAAAAGAACTAACCTAAATATATTTTTAGAGGGTGATGCTGTGGTAGGACGTAGGCCATTACTTGGATCCTACAACGCTGCACACCTCATTGTGTTTCTCAATGTAATTGAGCAGGCCTGTCAAGGTGAAGGGATCACCTATGTCATTGTGTGGGACAATGTCAGGTTCCACCATGCAGAGGTGGTTCAGGCATGGTTTCGGGCCCATCCCAGATTCGTGACCCTATACCTACCCCCAAACTCTCTTTTCCTCAACCCTATTGAGGACGTTTTTTCAGCATCGAGGTGGAAGGTGTACGATCGCCATCCCCATGAGCGTGCCACCCTCCTTCTGGCCATGGATGAGGCATGCGGCGACATCAATGCAGACCGATATCAAGCTTGGATTCGCCATGCCAAAAGGTTTTCCCACAGTGCATGAACAATGAGGACATTCACTGTGATGTGGATGAGAATTTATGGTCAAACGCTCAAGACAGGCTTGATGCAAATTAATGTGTGCAAAACACATTTTCATTCATATCATTTGTTTCATTTCATTTCTTACATTTGATTACGTACAGTACACCTATGTTGCAATTATATACCATTTCTTTTTTTTATTGCATGAATGATTGTAGAGGATGTCTTCACTGATCACACCTTTGATTACACACTGGATAGATACGATGGAAATGATAGATTTTCTGTCAATTTTGTATTGCCTAATGTGAAAACTATGTAATCTTCTGTAATTTACAGTACTGTAGCATATTACTTTCAGCACTTCTAAGGGCGATTTGAAACACGTACTGTATCTTGCATTGTTTACGATGCAGTGGTCTAAGGCACTGCATCGCAGTGCTAGCTGTGCCACTAGAGATCCTGGTTCGAATCCAGGCTCTGTCGTAGCCGGCCGTGACCAGGAGACCCATGGGGCGGCGCGCAATTGGCCCAGCGTCGTCCAGGGTAGGGGAGGGAATGGCCGGCAGGGATGTAGCTCAGTTGATAGAGCATGGCGTTTGCAACGCCAGGGTTGTGGGTTCGATTCCCACAGGGGGTATGAAAAAAATAAAAAATATATAAATAATGTAAGTCGCTCTGGATAAGAGCGTCTGCTAAATGACGTAAATGTAAATGTAAACTGAAAACATATAATTATGTTGTGTTTTTGGTGATTAAACAAACGTTCTCATTACATTTCACAATAAACTTATATTTTGAATAAATGGTTGTGTGGTGAGAGACGTTTACAATCCAAATGAGTGCACAATGACAGGTTTTGAATGAAAGACCGGCTGTGTTACAAGTGGGACCAGTTTGGAGTTTTGTACTAAGAGTTGTGATGTACCACATACGTGTGAAAATAGTACCAAAGTGATACAAAAACGGTAACCTTTACAAAGCCCTTAACTAGGTGCCCACTACCCCTGTAGTGGAGTGTGTGTGTGTGTGTGCATGAACTCCCCATCATGGTATCTATTTGACAGGAGTGGGTGCCCTTTAACATATTCCCCCCATGGTTCCTATTGTGTCTATTGGCATTACGCCACTGTAGACTACAGATGTAGGATCTAAATGTTATCAGTCTTTTGTTGCTGATCATTTTTATAAATGCTTTGTGATTTACATAAATTCACTGAAACCCCACACTAACACACAGTTACAGTATATTAACAGTATTGCACTTTTCATGTAGCCTACTTTTGTCCAGCTAATAGCCACCAATCAAGCAACATTATGGACCAAACGTTCAAATCCTTTTGCTGCAGGATTACTTTGCTGTGACGCTATAGGTCAAATTAAGATCCTACATATGTACAGACCCTGCCTCTCAGCATTCACACCCATTCCCCCCCAGAGACACTCTTATACAGCCTTGTGAAACCAGTCTGACCGCTGCATTCACACCCATTCCCCCCCAGAGACACTCTTATACAGCCTTGTGAAACCAGTCTGACCGCTGCATTCACACCCATTCCCCCCCAGAGACACTCTTATACAGCCTTGTGAAACCAGTCTGACCGCTGCATTCACACCCATTCCCCCCCAGAGACACTCTTATACAGCCTTGTGAAACCAGTCTGACCGCTGCATTCACACCCATTCCCCCCCAGAGACACTCTTATACAGCCTTGTGAAACCAGTCTGACCGCTGCACTCACGTTTCCATTCACTTCAGAATGTGGGCTATCGTGACGTCAGTCTGGTTTCATGAAGCTACCTCTTAGACTATATACAAGCTCAGCTTTTAGCACATATTTTGAATCACAGGTTTTCTCAAAGTCGTACAGGATGAGAACCAATGGGGCCAGAGGAATATTATATTAGCTAAAAAGAAAGTGGTTCCCAAATCCCAAAGGTTCATGCTGTCTCAGACACATCAGAAAAATTACATCAAATGTATTTTCTGAAGTTACTGCCGAATATGAAACCAAAACAGTACAGGTTTAGACAAAACAAATCAATTTGTGGCACCTTAGCCAAGCTAGTGAAGCTCCAAATTAGCAGCACCTGTGGTAATGACGTTCAGTTAGCAGTGCCATGAAAGTTTATGCAGCAGAACGTCACATTCAGTAACCCACTCCAGGCTGATACTGTACAGATGAGACAACAGGCTTATCCATAAAAGTTAAATAATTGTATCGCTGATAAAGTCAATGGGACAAGGGTTATTCACAATAAAAAATGTATTAAATATCTAATCGTATCTTCCTCGTTAACATAAAAATAGGGAAAAAAGCCCTCTGGAAGTTTAACGTAGTGGAGGACACAGTCTTTATCTACGTATAAATGGCAGAATGAATCTATGCAGAACAATAAAATGTCCTCGGTTGCAAATGGAACAGTCTGGAATTTCTCCTGACCTGTAGTAATCCCATTGACACTGCACTGGGCTTTCAGTTATCACCTGGTTGGTTCTGATATAAATTATTATACAGAATTTAATGTAATGTACACTAGCTGTGCCCCTTAAAAAAATTTAACAAATTGAATTTTTATCTTGGAGTCGAAGCTCATTGGATATAATTTCCTCATTGACTTCCTGAAGTTGTACGTTTTGATTTCCATAAATCTCACAAAATTCTGAAAGCTGTGCACTAATGGACCTCATCTCCTGTCATGGGCTTGAGAAAGCATCGACCATTGCCTCTCCTTTCCTTGAAAGAGCCTGATTTGTGAAAGCCCTAGATCAATAACGCTTTAATAGAATACACATTCAATATGTTCCTCTCCAATGACCAGAGGGAAATACATTGGTCTGATTATAAACATTTCCACATTTCCAAAGCCTAAGGATACCAATGCACTTTCTCAAGGGTAATGGTTTACCTTGGTGTGTGTGTGTGTGTGCGTGTGTGTACGCACAAGTGTTTGACCGATCAACTGACTGACATCTTCCTTCCCAAATGGCAGTTCCTCCCTCTGAAGGCCCCTTCAACCCTTAGTCTCTACCCTGTCTGTCTGTCTGTCTGTCTGTCTGTCTGTCTGTCTGTCTGTCTGTCTGTCTGTCTGTCTGTCTGTCTGTCAGACTCCCTTTGAAGGTCCCCTCAACCTTTAGTCTCCACCCTGTCTGTCTGTCTGTCTGTCTGTCTGTCTGTCTGTCTGTCAGACTCCCTTTGAAGGTCCCCTCAACCCTTAGTCTCCACCCTGTCTGTCTGTCTGTCTGTCTGTAAGACTCCCTTTCAAGATCCCCTCAACCCTTAGTCTCCACCCTGTCTGTCTGTCAGACTCCCTCTGAAAGCCCCCTCAACACTTAGTCTCCACCCTGTCTTTCAGAAGCGTGACAAGTTGACTAACTCCTCTCCTGACTGTGAGTGACTGACGGGATGTGATGGTGTCATTGAGCTGGCCGGGTTCACCTTAGGATATACAGCTCTCTCCCCTCTCCACTCTCTGTCTGGCCTGTTATACAAGCTAGAGAACTAGGAGCTAAGAGTATCCATTATCCCCAGGTCATTTGAGGGATTCACCTATAATTTGAGGGATTACCTATGATCTATGACCACTGAGCCATTATATAATTTCTGATTGACCAGGGGAGCTCCTTCTCTGTTGCATCACCATTTCCAGTCATAGCCCTTCCTGTGGTCAGAAGAGAACCACACATCCAGACAGACAGGGGCCTGACAGGTCACCGATGGCAGACACTGTTATCATGCTACAAATGACTTAAGTACAGGTTTCCTCTGACCTTGTGTTAGGGGGAGAACACATGCAGTGCCAGCATTGAATAGACGGCTGGGGAGTTAGGTCTACAAAGGCAAGGAGCCCCCAAGCTTCCGTGGAATTTCGCCAAAAGTTTAATTGCTGTTGCAGCTCTTTGAGCCAGTACACCCCAGTAGAGAAAACCACTGTGTGTTTTCACCCTCATCAGGGCCCCAGCCTCCTGGGTGTTTTCACCCTCATCAGAGCACCAGCCTCCTGGGTGTTTTCACACTCATCAATGCACCAGCCTCCTGGGTGTTTTCACCCTCATCAGAGCACCAGCTTCCTGGGTGTTTTCACCCTCCTTAGAGATCCAACCTCCTGGGTGTTTTCACCCTCATCAGAGCACCAGCTTCCTGGGTGTTTTCACCCTCCTTAGAGATCCAGCCTCCTGGGTGTTTTCACCCTCCTTAGAGAAACAACCTCCTGGGTGTGAAGGGGGACATGAGAGGAAATACCAGGAGGCTGACCATGAATGCATCCCAAATGGCACCATATTCCCTATATAGTGCCCTATTGGCCCTTGTCAAAAGTTGTACACTATCAAGTGAATAGGGTGCCATTTGGGACAGCGACCATGACAGTCATCTAATGGACCAGAATGACCATGTTGATGGAGCTGAAACAGTATTTCTGTCTCTGACTGAGTGTTTGTGGATGTAGGCTGCGCCTGGCTATTTGTGTTTCTGAGGTGTTCTACATCATGCTTGGGTGTCCAGGAACATCTCTTGGTATCTGTGTTTGTACAGGTTGTAAGTGGTGTGTGTGTGTGTGTGCATGAGAGAGAGAAAGAGGAGAGAGAGAAAGAGGAGAGAGTGTTTACACAACACAATAGAACGTTTTCCTGAGGCACAGCAGTACACAGTAGCCTATCTATGAGTCCGCATGTCCTGTCTTAGACACTAAAGCAGGTTTTAATGCCAGTGGACACTGCAATGACACAGGCAACTAAATGTGCCCTGTCGCACACACTGAGGTACACACACATGCACACACACACACACACAGACACACAAACACCTGAAGTATAGACGCACACAGCGATGTGCAAGAGCACATGCGCACGCATTCCCCTAAGTCATTGAAAAGTCACCCACCACTTACGACTCCTCCCAAATCGATACTCCTCCGTACCGCCGCCTCCGCTCCAATCTTACACAGTACATCTTTAACAGGGGGTTAAGGGCCTCGGACAGCAGGAGGAGACTCCTTCATTAAGCTAAGATGTCTCCCTGTACAGCCCAGTAAAGTATCATAGACACACTGTTAAAGAGATTAATGTATTGTCAGGCTAATATTGACCTAGACACCATATTTTACCGTCTAAGGAGAGTTCAAGAGACCACATACACACAGAAAGTGTCATTGAAAGGGTTTTAGATAAGACATCTCACAGAATTTCACCTTCATGTCCCTCTACCCTACTCTTTTCAATTTTATCAAGGATTCCCCTTGCTGCTTGAGATTCCCCCCCTCTCTCTCTCTCTCTCATTTCCTAGCGTAGTGATAGGACCCCAGGGGAAGTTTTAGTCCAGTTCTAAAACCCACACTGTGAAGGACTAGACCAGGGGCAGTTTTAGTCCATCTCTAACACCCACACTGTGAAGGATTGGACCAGACCAGGGGCTGTGTGTGTAGTGGAGCAAGGTTAGTCAGACCACCAGCCAGCCAGATATTAGCTGTCCCTGCTGCAGGCTAATTCATTACTTCCACTTACATTGCCCCTATTCCACCTGAAACAGGAATCAGAGGGAAAAGAAGGATTGTGATTGAAAATAAAAACTATTATAAACTGCCAGCAAAGCACTGCAGTTGGTGCTGAGGAGTGTGGTTGGAATGAAATATTCTAGTTTTAGAAAATATAATTGTATTAGTTGATAGCCATATGACAGATGGGTGATGGGAGGTATTCTTGATCGAGGTAAAGGAATAAGGGTTGAGATTACATTTCCCCTTGAGTTTTAATAAAGTATCTATCTATATATCTGTCTGTCTGTCTGTCTGCAGAATAAGAAGTCAGACAACATTGGCAAGGCTGGGTTTAAACGTTAGTTTGTTTATTGTGTTCATGTATAATCACCTTGATTTAGGCTACAGCGCCAAGATTTAATATAGATCTTTTTTTTTTGTACAATAGTGCACTTTATCATAATATGTAGTTTAATTGTTTTTTATATTATTTTACAGTTGACAACAAGATACAAGGTACTGCCAGTAAACAGATGATAGCACACTTCCAGTACTTAACGTATATAAAAAGTCCTGAATCCAAACTGACACAACAAAAATAAAAATGATGTTTTACACATTTACATTTACAGCATCATCTTGGAATCATTATGCAATAAAACAATGGAATCAGTTGTGTTGTTTCGGTATCAAAAGCGGTTATTTTTCCTCATTTTATCACAAGGACAATGATGGAGGTTGTTTGTTTGGACAATAAAATAATCTCTTATGATATGACTGGAAAATAAACAAGTGCAGCGGATGCACGTTAGACCTAGTATATCATCGATAACCATTAAATATTTTCAAAATCAACATTATTCACAGTGTACAAAACATTAAAGACGCCTTCCTAATATTGAGTTGCAGCCCCCCTTTGGCTCCCAGAAAAGCCTCAATTCGTCGGGGCATGGACTCTACAAGGTGTCGAAAGCGTTCCACAGGGATGCTGGCCCATGTTGACTCCAATGCTTCCTACAGTTGTGTAAAGTTGTCTGGAAGTCCTTTGGGTGGTGGACCATTGTTGATACACACAGGAAACTGTTGAGCGTGAAAACCCAGCAAAGTTGCAGTTCTTGACACAAACCAGTGCGCCTAGCACCTACTACCATTCCCCGTTCAAAGGCACTTAAATATTTTGTCTTGCCCATTCACCCTCTGAATGGCACACATACACAATCCATGTCTGAATTGTCTCAAGGCTTAAAAATCCTTCTTTAACCTGTCTACTACCCTTCATCTACACTGCTTGAAGTGTATTTAACAAGTGGAATCAATAAGGGATCATTGCTTTCACATGGATTCACCTGGTCAGTCTAGGTCATGGAAAGAGCAGTTGTTCATAATGTTTTGTGCACTCAGTGTACAACAAAGCATTTTATTAGTGACAAGATGACAACATATAATTTTTACTCAGTGTATCAGGATAAATCATTTATGGACGTAACAAAAACAGCCCAGGTACAGTAATAGTCCTGGACTGGAACAAGCTCTGGGGTGAAGATTCCCTTAGGTACAGATCTAGGATCAGCTTCCCCTCCCTCAATCCTAACCTTAAACATTAGTGGGGGAAATGCAAAACTGACCCAAGCTCAGTGTCTGGGGGGACAACTGGAACAACAGAAAAAACTATGCTGTCATCATCATTAATGGACTCTTAAAGGGCACTAGACTAGATGTCTCCATAGGCGTAACCCTAAAGGAAAGTACTTCAATTAACATCCCATGCTTTTTCACAAACTGCGTTTGTGCATGCATGTGATACCAGGAGAAATACACTATCTGGATTTCAATGGAAAATGGGCCGTTTTCTCAACTCAGCAATATCTGTCACATAATAGTCATACAAGTAAAAAAGAAAATGTTAAACAATTCAGTTTCTCCCCAGGGCCGGCGTTGCTCCTGAGCTGTTTACAGAAACACATTATGCTATAGACAAACAGGAGGAGAAAAATAAAAACCGTCTGCCAGTCGATTCACATGTCATGGAGCATCATTCAGCATTTCAAGTAGTTTATCTTAAAAACCAGAGTCCTTCCTCATAAACATGTATATTCACGATGAACAGGAGAACAGAGCATCTCCGTGGTAACATACAAAACGCAGCAAAACTGTAAGCAGCATGTTTGTGGATATCAGATATCCATGAGTGGCATGTAGAATAGTAGCCTATATGTACTGAGTAACTGTCAGATAACTGAAACACGCTTGTATGAGTGTATTTGTTAGCAGAAGTTTCATTGCTTATTTTCTGTTCCTGGTGGGTTTATGAGGATTCTAGGGTTGCAAAATTGCAGTAACTTTCTTACAATTCCCAGGTTGTCCAGAAATTCCAGTTGGAATATTCCTGGAATCAGGAGTAATAAGGAAATATCAGGAATCGTCCAAACAGGATTTCTGGGGAATTTTGGGAAAGTTTATGGTATTTTGCAACCCTAGGGCATTCTAAAATTGAGTCTCATGGTTAGAAACCACCTTAAATACAATATCCATGTCTGTCTGTCTGTCTCTATCTCTTTGGTCTGTCGATGTCGTCGATGGCTGCCAGGAGTTTCTGCCGGGCCTTCTTGTTGATGTGAGAGCCCAGACACACGTTCACCAGGTTGGTCAGCTGCTTCATGGAGTACTCCTTGTGGGACAGACAGACGCACACATATTATGGACAGACAGCCTTCAGTCTCAGATAGTCTTTAGTCTCAGATAGTCTTCAGTCCCAGATAGTCTTTAGTCTAAGATAGTCTTCAGTCTAAGATAGTATTTAGTCTCAGATAGTCTTCAGTCTCAGATAGTCTTCAGTCTCAGATAGTCTTCAGTCTCAGATAGTCTTTAGTCTCAGATAGTCTTCAGTCTCAGATAGTCTTCAGTCTCAGATAGTCTTCAGTCTCAGATCATATTCGGTCTCAGATCATATTCGGTCTCAGATAGTCTTCAGTCTCAGATAGTCTTCAGTCCCAGATAGTATTTAGTCTCAGATAGTCTTCAGTCTCAGATAGTCTTCAGTCTCAGATAGTCTTCAGTCCCAGATAGTCTTTAGTCTCAGATAGTATTTAGTCTCAGATAGTCTTCAGTCTCAGATAGTCTTTAGTCTCAGATAGTCTTTAGTCTCAGATAGTCTTTAGTCTCAGATAGTCTTTAGTCTCAGATAGTCTTCAGTCTCAGATAGTCTTCAGTCTCAGATAGTCTTCAGTCTCAGATAGTCTTTAGTCTTACGTCACAGCTGGCTATTGTAACTGTGTTTAACTATTGCAGTTTTCAATGCACAAACCCAGGTTTGTGCTACACATTGTAGAATTAATGGAAGCACATTGAGCAGACTGAGTGAATAATTATTATGATAACTCCAAAGCTGCCTTGAGTGTTCCTCACCCTGTGGTTCTTGATAAACTGCTCCATGTCATTCTCTGTCAGGTAGTAGGCCTTGATGTAGGTCTCCACAAAGTCCTTGTCAGGGATGGGCCTCATGTCTGTCAGCTTCTCCAGCTTCATCAGGAACTGCTGGAAGTCCAGCTGCATCAGGGCCCGACCCTCGTTACTGCACTTCTTTACGTTACCATAGCTACAGGACGGAACAGGACAACACAAGTTGACTTTTTGTTGACTTTTTATTTCTGCCAGACAGTAGTTCAGAATAAGATACAGAAGTTGACTTTTTGTTGACAGAAGTTTCAGAATCCAGAGTTGTTTATTAGCGCCGTTCTAAAAACATGACATTTGTATCCTTGATGCCCAAGGCACAAGAATTAAAAACAAAAATGTCAAAGGAGAAAATATGAAATCGACAGAGTTAATAAATCTAATAACTCTTAATTCTGCTCAGACAGTTTTCTTCATGGCATCTTTTGTCTCAGACAGTTGAAGGGTTTGTTTTGTAAAAAAAAAAAAAAAGCCAACAAGTAAACATTTTATATTCATTGTTCACTTGATAACTTCACAAACTCTCTTCACAGCGTGTGGGGGTCTAGATTTGAGGGTCCTCAGTTGGAGTGCCCGTCACATCTGACTGTTCCGTTGTGTGTGTGTGTGTGTGTGTGTGTGTGTGTGTGTGTGTCTGTGTGTGTGTGTGTGTGTATCGTTGTGGAACCACGTCCACCAGATCAGTGGCTGCTGACATCCATATTTGTTCTGGTCCTGACAGAGCTGTTATTGCTTTCAGGTGAAGATAGATCCTGCCAGTCTACCTTTCTCTCCTCTCACTCTTTCTCTCTCCCCCTCTTTATCTCCTCCTCACCTCCCTACATCTATACCTCCCTCCCTTCCTTCATCCTTCTCTCTCTGAGGTTGTCAGAGTCCCCGGGGTGAGACAGTGAGTGGTGAGTCAGACTGTCAAGAGGCTCTATCTCCTCTCTGAGGAGTCCAGTTGGGAGTAGGAGACGAAGATACTGTAACAAACACAGCAAACAAGTCAGCGAGCAAGACAAACAGACAACGCCTGGCCACTCTATCATAGTGGAAGGAAGGAGGTGATAGGAGGCACAGTACCGTGACACTCAGGCTGCGTCCCAAATTGCACCATATTCCCTTTATAGTGCACTATATAGGGAATTACTATATAGTCATTTGGGACGCAGCCTCAGTCAGACCAGGAACTTGGGGATACAGAGGGAAGGGAATACCAGAGACTAGACTAATCTCAGTCTGGGATGGGCAGCTGAGAGGGAAAGACTGAGAGCTGAGAGAGGCAGACTCTTGTGAAGGAGCTCCATAGGTCTAATACTGATACACAGATCATGTCCATGATGATGTGTGAAGGAGAGAATGAAGAGGACCCTGTTCAGTTTATTACATGTTAGTTGTACACCTTTGGGCATCTTTTCCCAACCCCCCCCCCTTTAATGCCATGTCTCTCTGGTCTAAAGGGGATCTCACCTGGCCGTATCAAACTCTGCCAGCCAGTACTTCTATTTCACACATGCTTTCACACGCGCACACCCATGCGCACGCACGCACACACACACACGCACACGCACACACACCACTATGAATAATGCATTGTGCAGAGAAAGAAAGAAAGGGTAAAAGTGCTGATTTGAGGGGAAATGCATTAGTCCCTTTCAGGCCCCAAACCTTTGACTGACTAGCGAGGGAGATGGGGGTGGAGCAGGTGGTTATGGGAGCCATTTCGGATGTGCCAAGTGTTTAGAGGAGACTCAGGCCAGCCTTGTGTCAGACATGTTCCCTGTGGGGTCTCTTTAACAGAACGTATAACAGTCCTGGGATGATGTTGTGGTTGGGGAGAAGGAGGCACAGAGAGGACTGAAGAGGAGTTGTCTCAGGAGAATGTCTGAGAGAAAGCTGGAGAAAAGCTGGGAACACTCATGTCTTGAGTGCTTTTCTAGGCAATCAGCACGTTCCTTTGCGGTACTCTAATTTTTTTTATTTTGTATTTATGACAAGCAGATGTTCCATCAAGAGGATGTTTAAACCTTGAGAAGAAAAAAAAGAGTGGGGGAAAGTAAATAACTTTTCTTGATCGATGTTCTGGCTCGAAGCAGCTTGTGGTCGTACCTTACTGCGGGAGACGACAGGGGCTCCAATCCGGCCTTATTCAATAACTCACTTGAGGTATTCAGCCTATGACATGCGTACCAGCTGATATTTACGAGTGTACCCCGGGAGCAAGGAACGGGCCCCTCGACCAAAAAGACGAAAGACGTCAAAATAAGAGATGAACGAGGCAGCTAAAATGTCCACACCTCTCAAATCCACTGGCAGTAAATCCCTGTATTCCACAGGTACATATTAGCATATCCCTGAGTGATGAACTATCGCTATAAACTATAATTGAATGAGCAGTAGGTTTGTGTTCACAGATATACTTTTTCCTGCTGTGCTTATCATCAGATATTTGCTGGCATTACAACTAGTCAGCAGCTTTATGCTGCTCACATAAAAAGCATTTATAAAAAATAAAATAAAGTACCTGATTCTTATCTTTGAAATATACTATCACATAAACTGCAGGTGGGTACAGAGAGACATATTTACTATTTTGGAAAGTTTTTATTAATTGGAATAACATGACGCATCAGCCCCCACTCAGCCCCTTGATGAAGGCTGCAGTATATCTGCTGAAAAAGTGTTTTTATCTAGAAATCAATGAAAGTATTTTATAAGTCAAAGTAAGGATGTAGGAGCTGGTCCTCCATCGTCTGAAGCCTTCTGGCCTCTCTGGTGATTCCTGTTTTAATGTAGAATTCAGTCACTGTATTTTGTACATTCAAGTAAACAACTTACCCTTCCACCAGAGTCCTGTTGGCCAGACGGATGCAGTGTTCCCACAGGACGTTAGACACAGGCAGAGGGATCTGGACGTGTCTGGACACATCACCCAGCCTCTTGCTTAACTCCTCAAACTCCTGAGGAATAGAAAAACCATAACATTCAGTTCGTTTTTTTTATTAACATTTTTGGTCCACTGATAAATATATTACAAAGACATCATTGGGGGTTTCACGACTTCTCATTATGCCCAAAGTGTCATGTCTACTGAAGTCTAGGTAGCTATATTTTAAAGCAGAGATACTTTCATTAGTATTGTTGATTGTACTTTGTATTTTGTGTGTTGATGAGCTATCGGCCAGTTCTACAGCTGAGCTGGTGAATAACGTTAGTCGACATTCTCATCGACGGGGCTGTAGTGAAACAGGTTGAGAGCTTCAAGTTCCTTGGTGTCCACATCACCAACGAACTATCATGGTCCAAACACACCAAGACAGTCGTGAAGAGGGCACGACAAAGCCTATTCCCCCTCAGGAGACTGAAAAGATTTGGCATGGGTCCTCAGATCTTCAAAAGATTCTACAGCTGCACCATCGAGAGCATCCTGAATGGTTGCGTCACCGCCTGGTATGGCAACTGCTTGGCCTCTGACCGTAAGGCATTACAGAGGATAATGCGTACGGCCCAGTACATCACTGGGGCCAAGCTTCCTGCCATCCAGGACCTCTATACCAGGCGGTGTCAGAGGAAGGCCCTCAAAATTGTCAAAGACTCCAGCCACCCTAGTCATAGACTGTTCTCTCTGCTACCGCACGGCAAGCGGTACCGGAGTGCCCCCCCCCACCCCATCTTTTTACGCTGCTGCTACTCTTAATTATTTATGCATAGTCACTTTAACTCTACCCACATGTACATATTACTTCAACTACCTCAACTAGCCGGTGCCCCCGCACATTGACTCTGCACCGGTACCTCCCTGTATATATAGCCTCCCTACTGTTATTTTATTTTACTTCTGCTCTTTTTTTCTCAACACTTTTTTGTTTTATTCTACTTTTTTATTAAAAATAAATGCACTGTTGGTTAAGGGCTGTAAGTAAGCATTTCACTGTAATGTCTGCACCTGTTGTATTCGGCGCATGTGGCCATACAATTCGATTTGATTTGATTTGACATGCGCTCTCGTTAACACAGCTGAGCAGACATCCATGCAACCTTTCATCCCTCACATACTCCCCCTTGACATACAAGACAGCTGCTGGCTGCGCTACATTCCAACATGAGTAGCAGAGACACATCAGTCATGGACGTGTTGATTCAGCTGGTCAGGACTTTTTCTCTTTTATTTCATTTCACCCCAAAAAATATATGTTGCTTTTTAGACGGAAGCTACATGTACCACCGTGTTCTTACACCTTGTTTGTTGTTGATGCAAAAGCCCCAATAGTACAGACGGGGAGTCAGAAAACGGCCAGCGATCCTTCAAAATGTTTTTTTTCAATTAGAAATGAATGGAGGTAATTATGGTGAACGGTGTAGTGGTTCATGCTGGCAAACTGCACAACACCGTAAAGGGAAATTAAGGTAACACATTTTTCACTAAAGAGGTTGTACATGATAAGGTATTGCATCTAACTGGCATAATTCACCAGGAGAAATCATATGCATCAGAATTTCATCATACAGTCACAAATGTAAAAATAGGTTTCCTGAAAGTAAACAAGGACTGAATTGAATGTCTTTTCAAACAACAATTATGTGCCATCAAACGCTCACATTTTGAATAGCCTGGTTTGTAAATGAGACAATGTCAGTGCCCCTACAACAATTTCCAATCTAAATGCAAATATATGCCATTATTGGATCCTAATATTCAACACAAACTCATGAATACAACATTCTCCTACACGGTACATCATCTCCTATACAATACAACCCTGTATCAATAACTTGTTAATCATAAACCATACTATAGTGATGCATGGGTTGACTCATAACCCGCAGTCCCTGTGCTTATATCCACAGGGTGGGCGGGTTTAGGGTCATTAAATGTTGTGTGAATAAAGGGCGTGTGGATGAAGGGCGGGTTGAATATAGAGAAAACAATACCTTAAAAAAATCCATAAATGTATAATTATTGTGCAATTTATATCTATAGGCTACATTGAGGTTGTTCTTTCATTATTTTAGGCTATCTGGCATAAGTGCGTAAGCCTAAACTTTAAGGCCCAACTGTACGTGCACCGAATAACCTACACGCCAACCGCCAAATGCTTTTAGGAACGGGCAGAAAAAGATTACATCGATCCACGGAGGAAGAAAGGTCAGAGTTTAATTCAAAAAGACAAAAGAAAAGCTGTGAAAGGAGAGTTGTAGATAAAGAGAAGGGAGGGACAGAAAAGTCACGTTTGGGAAAGATTTGGCGAAGTGGTAAAAGAGGATGATAGCAGTGAATGTCGTGTGATGATTGTGAAGCTCTGTACACATTTTACAGTCACAAGATGAAGACTTCAAATAGGCCTATGGCACATCAAGGGAACTGTAGCCTACTGTTCAGATGGGTTAAATGGAAACTGAAATCTGGACACAGACTGTAGGTCTATAACCTCTCACATAGCCTTAATATTAACTCCTGCATTTCTTGCAGTAAAATTATTTATTTATTTCAGATCTTGAGAGAATGTGAATGTGCAGTTAGGGACCGTCTGTAGAGGTGCTATCTTTATCAGCATCATAAAAGCTGATAGCACTTCAACCATATAAAATATGCATCCAAGCCAAACTGAAATCATATCAGAAACATGTTGGGTCGTTTTCACAGCTTTCTATTTCCTTACAACCGGTCAAACTGATGTCTTTCGGACATTATTCTGGTGAGCAAGGGTTTACTTAGTCTTCTGGGGCAACACATAATGACAGAAGAGAAGCTGCATGTATCTAATTATAGACAAGTTGACTAACAAATAGCCTACCAAAATGTCGGAAATTATAAGCAGAAACATTTAAATCAGGCAAAATCAATTCTGCACCCCCTGTCCAAAAATTGTTCCGCCGTCTGTGACTGTAGCCTACAGCACATTTTCTATATTAGCGGGTGAGGGTTGGGTGCAGGCCTCAGATTTTCACTTTATCACATATAGTCGGGCGGTTGTGGATGGGTTATTAGCAATTGCGGGCGGGCGAACAAACAGCTGACCTGCACACCTCTACCATACTCAGAAAAAGATTGGATGAGCAGCATACATTTCAACCTGACAGTTACTCTCAGTGAAATAGAAATAGTAATACTTTTCTACCTAATAACTTGTTGAAAGACATGGCAATATGTTTAAATCAAGCCAGTGAGGCAGACACTTTTCCTCTGACTATTTGGCTTAAACAAAATGAGTTTGGCTTAAAGCAGCTTAATAATGCTCACAGAGAGCCGTCTTCCAGCTTGCCGATCCATGGATCCAGAAAGGTGAGCCTGAGTTGTTCATTAGAATTGGAGGATGTGCGGTGGTTTGCTCGACGTGGTTCAGGATTTAAAGCTATGGCTGATCAGACAGACATGTTTATGCATATTTGGGGGATTCTCTTGGCTTCTGGCTCGCAAATAAGGACCACGGTCACGCTTCCACTGCAAAACCCCCATCTGTTCCTCAACACTAGAGCCCTCTCTCTCCGTATGCTCCGGCTTCATGCTCATCATGCCACGCTGAGCCACACGTCCCCATTCAAAATGTATGATGGGATAAGTGGAAGGAATGAATAACGATTTGATACTCATTTGGGAAGAGAACTTTAAGCCTGGAGATAGTTACAGCAGGGGACCTAAGAAACTCACCTTTCCTTAACAAACCTCAAACTTCGCTTCCTGAATCTGCATTAAACTCCCCAAACTTCTTCCATTATATGAATTATTCAAACCCTAACTGGCAAATAATTGATATCGGAAGACCTCTAGGAGTGATTAGGAGAATAAGAAGAGGAAACTTTAAACAAAGATCTTGACATGTTGAAAGAGATGAAAAGTCGATGACCTTGTGCTTCCGGAATCACCTGAAAATTTGGTTTAAAAAATAATCCATATTTGAAAGATCTCACTGCATTTCAAATACATTTCCAATAGACAGTATCAAATGAGAGGTGTCATCTTTAGTTCCTATCCAGGGAGCCTCACTGAAGAAAAAAATTGTTTCGCCATTGCAACTACAAAAAGTATTTGGGATATTTTTCTTCCTGCAGTGCATTTGAATGTTCATAGGGGGAATAGGAGAGAGATGGCCATGTTAGGGGGATGTGTGGTGACTAGCTGGTTTCCCATGAGATACTGTAAGTGTGCTCTACTGTGGGATTCATAAGAACAGCACTTAACCTGAACTACTGTGGTATAGACACACAGCTGTCCAACTGGGCAACCTGCCCGTGTACTGCAGACAAACAAACACATTGAAATAGTAGTACCAATCCATTTTCAAGATGCTACAAAATAGTCATGTGGTCTAGCTTAACTAAAATACACAGTGAGGGAAAAAAAGTATTTGATCCCCTGCTGACTTTGTACGTTTGCCCACTGACAAAGACATGATCAGTCTATAATTTTAATGGTAGGTTTATTTGAACAGTGAGAGACAGAATAACAACAAAAAAATCCAGAAAAACGCATGTCAAAAATGTTATGAATTGATTTCCATTTTAATGAGGGAAATAAGTATTTGACCCCTCTGCAAAACATGACTTAGTACTCCAGGACCTTAATGTGCTTCTTCTGGAGCCACTCCTTTGTTGCCTTGGCCGTGTGTTTTGGGTCATTGTCATGCTGGAATACCCATCACAACCCATTTTCAATGCCCTGGCTGAGGGAAGGAGGTTCTCACCCAAGATTTGACGGTACATGGCCCCGTCCATCGTCCCTTTGATGCAGTGAAGTTGTCCTGTCCCCTTAGCAGAAAAACACACCCAAAGCATAATGTTTCCACCTCCATGTTTGACGGTGGGGATGGTGTTCTTGGGGTCATAGGCAGCATTCCTCCTCCTCCAAACACGGCGAGTTGAGTTGATGCCAAAGAGCTCCATTTTGGTCTCATCTGACCACAACACTTTCACCCAGTTCTCCTCTGAATCATTCAGATGTTCATTGGCAAACTTCAGACGGCCCTGTATATGTGATTTATTGAGCAGGGGGACCTTGCGTCGCTGCAGGATTTCAGTCCTTCACGGCGTAGTGTGTTACCAATTGTTTTCTTGGTGACTATGGTCCCAGCTGCCTTGAGATCATTGACAAGATCCTCCCGTGTAGTTCTGGGCTGATTCCTCACCGTTCTCATGATCATTGCAACTCCACGAGGTGAGATCTTGCATGGAGCCCCAGGCAGAGGGAGATTGACAGTTATTTTGTGTTTCTTCCATTTGCGAATAATCACACCAACTGTTGTCACCTTCTCACCAAGCTGCTTGGCGATGGTCTTGTAGCCCATTCCAGCCTTGTGTAGGTCTACAATCTTGTCCCTGACATCCTTGGAGAGCTCTTTGGTCTTGGCCATGGTGGAGAGTTTGGAATCTGATTGATTGATTGCTTCTGTGGACAGGTGTCTTTTATACAGGTAACAAACTGAGATTAGGAGCACTCCCTTTAAGAGTGTGCTCCTAATCACAGCTCGTTACCTGTAAAAAAGACACCTGGGAGCCAGAAATCTTTCTGATTGAGAGGGGGTCAAATACTTATTTCCCTCATTAAAATGCAAATCAATTTATAACATTTTTGACATGCTTTTTTCTGGATTTTTTTGTTGTTATTCTGTCTCTCACTGTTCAAATAAACCTACCATTAAAAATTATAGACTGATAATTTCTTTGTCAGTGGGCAAACGTACAAAATCAGCAGGGGATCAAATACTTTTTTCCCTCACAGTATGTGGACACCCCTTCAAATGAGAGGATTTGGCTATTTCAGCCACAAACGTTGCTGACTGGTGTATAAATTCGAGCACACAGCCATGCAATCTCCATAGACAAAAAATGGCAGTAGCCCGGACTGAAGAGCTCAGTGACATTCAACGTGGCACTGTCATAGGATGCCACCTTTCCAACAAGTCAGTTCATCAAATCTCTGCCCTGCTAGAGCTGCCCCTGTCAACTGTAAATGTTGTTATTGTGAAGTGGAAACGTCTAAGAGCAACAACGACTCAGCCGCGAAGTGGTAGGCCACAAAGCTCACAGAACGGGACCGCCGAGTGCAGAAGCGCGAAGCACGTAAAAATCGTCTGCAACACTCACTACCGAGTTCCAAACTGCCTCTGGAAGCAACGTCAGCACAATAACTGCTTCATGAAATGGGTTTCCATGGCCGAGCAGCCTAAGATCACCATGTGCAATTCGAAGCGTCGGCTGGAGTGGTGTAAAGCTCGCCACCATTGAACTCTGGAGCAGTGGAAACATGTTCTATAATATAATAATATAATATGCCATTTAGCAGACGCTTTTATCCAAAGCGACTTACAGTCATGCGTGCATACATTTTTTTGTGTATGGGTGGTCCCGGGGATCGAACCCACTACCTTGGCGTTACAAGCGCCGTGCTCTACCAATTGAGCTACAGAGGACCACAGTGATGAATCACGCTTCACCATCTGGCAGTCCGATGGACGAATCTGGGTTTGGCGGATGCCAGGAGAACGCAACCTGCCCGAATGCATAGTGCCAGCTTTAAAGTTTGGTGGAGGAGGAATAATGGTCTGGGGCTGTTTTAAAATGGTTCGGGCTAGGCCCCTTAGTTCCAGTGTAGGGAAATCTTAACGCTACAGCACACAATGACATTCTAGACGATTCCAACTTTGTGGCAACAGTTTGGCGAAGGCCCTTTCTTGTTTCAGCATGGCAATGCCCCTAAGCACAAAGCGAGGTCCATACAGAAATGGTTTGTCAAGATCGGTGTGGAAGAACTTGACTGGCCCGCACAGAGCCCTGACCTCAACCCCATCAAACACCTTTGGGATTAATTGGAACGCCTACTGCGAGCCAGGCCTAATAGCCCAACATCAGTGCCCGACCTCACTAATGCTCTCCAGTGATGTACTGGAAGCAAGTCCCTGCAGCAATGTTCCAACATCTAGTGGAAAGCCTTCCCAGAAGAGTTGAGGCTGTTATGGCAGCAAACGGGGGACCAACTGGATATTAATGCCGGAGAAGATGGCTGCCGTTTTACAGCCCTCTAACCAATTGTACTATTATGTGTGTTTTTTCGCGTTATTTGTAATTTATTCTGTACATAATGTTTCTGCCATCGTCTCTTATAACCAAAAAGAGCTTCTGGATATCAGGACAGCAATTACTCACCTCGTATTGGACTAATATTTTTTCTTCAACGAGGCTGCCGCAAAGGATATCCTACAGACACCCGACAAGGCCCAAATCCCCGTCATTCGCAGGAGAAAGAGACGGAGATATCGTGGACGTAGGTCGGGATGCCTCGTAAGGATCCGACGGCGAGCGAGTAAACTGCCTCTTCCATCAATCTTATTAGCCAATCTTCAATCATTAGATGAACTACGATTACGCTTATCCTACCAACGGGACATAAAAAACTGTAATATCTTATGTTTCACTGAGTCGTGCCTGAACGACGACATGGACAACATACAGCTAGCGGGCTATACGCTACATCGGCAGGATAGTACGGCTGACTCCGGTAAGACAAGGGGTGGCTGTCTGTGTATATTTGTAAACAACAGCTGGTGCACAAAATCAAATACTAAGGAAGTCTCTAGGTTTTGCTCGCATGAGGTAGAGTACCTTATGATAAGCTGTAGACCACACTATTTACCGAGAGAGTTTTCATCTATATTTTTCATAGCTGTCTATTTACCACCACAAACCAATGCTGGCATTAAGATTGCACTCAATGAGCTGGCCATAACTAAACAGGAAAACGCTCATCCAGAGGCAGCGCTCCTAGTGGCCGGGGACTTTAATGCAGGGAAACTTAAATCCGTTCTAACTAATTTCTACCAGCATGTTAAATGTGCAACCAGAGGGAAAAAGAACTCTAGACCACCTTTACTCCACACACAGAGACGCATACAAAGCTCTCCCTCGTCCTCCATTTGGCAAATCTGACCATAACTCTATCCTCCTGACTCCTGCTTATAAGCAAAAACTAAAGCAGGAAGCACCAGTGACTCGGATAATAGAAAAGTGGTCAGATGACGCAGATGCTAAGCTACAGGAGTGTTTTGCTAGCACAGACTGGAACATGTTCCGGGATTCTTCAGATAGCATTGAGGAGTACATCACATCAGTCACTGGCTTCATCAATAAGTGCATCGATGACGTCTTCCCCACAGTGACCATACGTACATACCCCAACCAGAAGCCATGGATTACAGGCAACATCCGCACTGAGCTAAAGGGTAGAGCTGCCGCTTTCAAGGAGTGGGACTCCAACCCGGACGCATATAAGAATCGTACTACACTGGCTCTGACGCTCGTCGGATGTGGCAGGGCTTGAAAACTATTACAGACTACAAAGGGAAGCACAGCCGCGAGCTGCCCAGTGACACAAGCCTACCAGACGAGCTAAACCACCTCTATGCTCGCTTCGAGGCAAGTAACACTGAAGCATGCATGAGAGCACCAGCTGTTGCGGATGACTATGTGATCACGCTCTCCGTAGCCGATGTGAGTAAGACTTTTAAGCAGGTCACAGACAACGATGAGACAGCCTATAGGGAGGAGGTCAGAGACCTCTCCCTCAACGTGATCAAGACAAAGGAGATGATTGTGGACTACAGGAAAAAAAAGAGGACTGAGCACGCCCCCATTCTCATCGACAGGGCTGTAGTGGAACAGGTTGAGAGCTTCAAGTTCCTTGGTGTCCACATTACCAACAAACTATCATGGTCCAAACACACCAAGACAGTCGTGAAGAGGGCACGACAAAGCCTATTCCCCCTCAGGAGACTGAAAAGATTTGGCATGGGTCCTCAGATCCTCAAAAAGTTATACAGATGCACCATCGAGAGCATCCTGACTGGTTGGATCACCGCCTGGTATGGCAACTGCTCGGCCTCCGACCGCAAGGCACTACAGAGGGTAGTGCGTACGGCCCAGTACATCACTGGGGCCAAGCTTCCTGCCATCCAGGACCTCTATACCAGGCGGTGTCAGAGGAAGGCCCTCAAAATTGTCAAAGACTCCAGCCACTCTAGTCATAGACTGTTCTCTCTGCTACCGCACGGCAAGCGGTACCGAAGCGCCAAGTCTAGGTCCAAAAGGCTTCTCAACAGCTTCTACCCTCAAGCCATAAGACTCCTGAACAGCTAATCATGGCTACCCGGACTCTTTGCACCCCCACCCTATCTTTTTACGCTGCTGCTACTCTGTTAATTATTTATGCATAGTCACTTTAACTCTACCCACATGTACATATTACCTCAACTACCTCAACTAGCCGGTGCCCCCGGACATTGACTCTGCACCGGTACCCCCCTGTATATAGCCTCCCTACTGTTATTTTATTTTACTTCTGCTCTTTTTTTCTCAACACTTTTTTGTTGTTGTTGTTTTATTTGACTTTTTTAATAAGAAATAAATGCATTGTTGGTTAAGGGCTGTAAGTAAGCATTTCACGGTAATGTCTACACCTGTTGTATTCGGCGCATGTGGCAAATACATTTTGATTTGATTTGATTTGATTTCGGAATTAGATGTTCGACGAGCAGGTGTCCATATACTTTTGGCCATGTAATGTAGATGAGATTACATCTGTGATTGAACTGTCTGTCGACTATGTAAAGCGCTTTGAGAACAGGGGAAGCTCAATGTAAATTCAATCTTCAACAGTGTGAGGGCTCCTGTCCTAAAGGATGCCTTGCATAATCCTGTAGAATATATATGGTAAATGCTAGTGCCTTTAGTTCTTTAGTTGGGTTGATATGTAACATTTAATGCTATTGTAGTAGCGAACAGTGGAAGAGAGTACCGTCCTAGCGGGGGTTAGAGCCCGGGTCACCCGACCCTACAGCCCCAGGAGAGTGACTGCTATTTCCCTTAGGAGAATGGTAATGGACTTACAAAGGCTAGGGTCGTTACAGTATGCTTTGCTAAGACGTAATGTCAACACAGTATTTTGTGTGATCTGATATGGTCAGGGGTCTGCAACTCCACGATATATTCAATCATATTAAAATATATAAATAAATACATTTTACAGGAATTATTATATTGATCTATCTCGGTATGGAGACAGGCCTATTTTCCAGGTCAAGCCAAGTCAGGTCTCTACATAGACTCATTGGACATGACAGTGCGACACCGCCACTATGTTCCAGAGGCCAGCATGCGTTCTATATGTGGAGTTTATAGCTCCTTGGGTTTTTTACAGAAAATATATACAGAGGAAAATCAGCCATGAACCATGATCCATCTCTTTATTATTACAGCAACGACATGACTAACGGACATGACCTTAAAGAAGTAATCAGTTTCAGGAATACACTCACACCACATACAGTACCAGTCAAAAGTTTGGACACACCTACTCATTCCAGGGTTTTTCTTTATTTGTACTATTTTCTAAATTGTAGAACAATAGTGAAGACATCAAAACTATGAAATAACACATATGGAATCATGTAGTAACCCAAAAAGTGTTAAACAAATCAAAATACAGTGGGGGAAAAAAGTATTTAGTCAGCCACCAATTGTGCAAGTTCTCCCACTTAAAAAGATGAGAGAGGCCTGTAATTTTCATCAGTCAACTATGACAGACAAAATGAGAATTTTTTTTCCAGAAAATCACATTGTAGGATTTTTAATGAATTTATTTGCAAATTATGGTGGAAAATAAGCATTTGGTCAATAACAAAAGTTTCTCAATACTTTGTTATATACCCTTTGTTGGCAATGACACATGTCAAACGTTTTCTGTAAGTCTTCACAAGGTTTTCACACACTGTTGCTGGTATTTTGGCCCATTCCTCCATGCAGATCTCCTCTAGAGCAGTGATGATTTGGGGCTGTCGCTGGGCAACACGGACTTTCAACTCCCTCCAAAGATTTTCTATGGGGTTGAGATCTGGAGACTGGCTAGGCCACTCCAGGACCTTGAAATGCTTCTTACGAAGTAACTCCTTCGTTGCCCGGGCGGTGTGTTTGGGATCATTGTCATGCTGAAAGACCCAGCCACGTTTCATCTTCAATGCCCTTGCTGATGGAAGGAGGTTTTCACTCAAAATCTCACGATACATGGCCCCATTCATTCTTTCCTTTACACGGATCAGTCGTCCTGGTCCCTTTGCAGAAAAACAGCCCCAAAGCATGATGTTTCCACCCCCATGCTTCACAGTAGTTATGGTGTTCTTTGGATGCAACTCAGCATTCTTTGTCCTCCAATCACGACGAGTTGAGTTTTTACCAAAAAGTTATATTTTGGTTTCATCTGACCATATGACATTCTCCCAATCCTCTTCTGGATCATCCAAATGCACTCTAGCAAACTTCAGACGGGCCTGGACATGTACTGGCTTAAGCAGGGGGACACGTCTGGCACTGCAGGATTTGAGTCCCTGGCGGCGTAGTGTGTTACTGATGGTAGGCTTTGTTACTTTGGTCCCAGCTCTCTGCAGGTTATTCACTAGGTCCCCCCGTGTGGTTCTGGGATTTTTGCTCACCGTTCTTGTGATCATTTTGACCCCACGGGGTGAGATCTTGCGTGGAGCCCCAGATCGAGGGAGATTATCAGTGGTCTTGTATGTCTTCCATTTCCTAATACTTGCTCCCACAGTTGATTTCTTCAAACCAAGCTGCTTACCTATTGCAGATTCAGTCTTCCCAGCCTGGTGCAGGCCTACAATTTTGTTTCTGGTGTCCTTTGACAGCTCTTTGGTCTTGGCCATAGTGGAGTTTGGAGTGTGACTGTTTGAGGTTGTGGACAGGTGTCTTTTATACTGATAACAAGTTCAAACAGGTGCCATTAATACAGGTAACGAGTGGAGGACAGAGGAGCCTCTTAAAGAAGAAGTTACAGGTCTGTGAGAGCCAGACATCTTGCTTGTTTGTAGGTGACCAAATACTTATTTTCCAACATAATTTGCAAATAAATTCATAATAAATCCTACAATGTGATTTTCTGGAGAAAAAAAATCTCAATTTGTCTGTCATAGTTGACGTGTACCTATGATGAAAATTACAGGCCTCTCTCATCTTTTTAAGTGGGAGAACTTGCACAATTGGTGGCTGACTAAATACTTTTTTTCCCCCACTGTATATTTTATATTGGAGATTTTTTAAATAGCCACCCTTTGCCTTGATGACAGCTTTGCACACTCTTGGCATTCTCTCAACCAGCTTCACCTGGAATGCTTTTCCAACAGTCTCGAAGGAGTTCCCACATATGCTGAGCACTTGTTGGCTGCTTTTCCTTCACTCTGCGGTCCAACTCATCCCAAACCATCTCAATTGGGTTGAGGTCGGGGGATTGTGGAGGCCAGGTCATCTGATGCAGCACTCCATCACTCTCCTTCTTGGTCAAATAGCCCTTACAGGTGTGTTGGGTGATTGTCCTGTTGAAAAACAAATGATAGGCCCACTAAGCCCAAACCAGATGGGAACTCGTATCACTGCAGAATGCTGTGGTAGCCATGCTGGTTAAGTGTGCCTTGAATTCTAAATAAATCACAGACAGTGTCACCAGCAAATCACCCCCACACCATAACACCTCCTCCTCCATGCTTTACGGTGGGAACTACACATGCAGAGATCATTCTTTCACCCACGCCGCGTCTCACAAAGACACAGCGGTTGGAACCACAAATCTCAAATTTAGACTCCAGACCAAATGACACATTTCCACTGGTCCAATGTCCATTGCTCGTGTTTCTTGGCCCAAGCAGGTCTCTTCTTCTTATTGGTTTCCTTTAGTAGTTGTTTCTTTGCAGCAATTCTACCATGAAGGCCTGATTCACAGTCTCCTCTGAACAGCTGTCATCAAGGCAAAGGGTGGCTATTTGAAGAATCTCAAATATAAAACATATTTTGATTTGTGTAACACTTTTTTGGTTACTACATGATTCCATATGTGTTATTTCATAGCTTTGATGTCTTTACTATTATTCTACAATGTAAACAATTGTGAAAATAAAGAAAAACCCTTGAATGTGTAGGTGTGTTCAAACTTTTGACTGGTAGTGTACATGTCCTTCACCACATTTTAGTCATTACATTCACACATACTAAAACACACACATGCCACATTACCTTTAACAGGACGTCCACGTACACGTTGTGCTGCGACATTATCTCCCTAATGTCCCACTTAACTCCAGCCATCAGCAGCAGCATCTGTTCGTAGTCTAAAGCCTTGGCCGCCACGACCCAGTATATGGGTTTACGTAGCTCACTGGCCGTGGAGACAGTCTATAAGCGAATGACAAGGAGAATGGAATAAACGAGGACAGTGTCTGTGTCTTAAATGGCACCCTACTCCCTTTATAGCGCACTACTTTTGACCAGGGCCCTGGTCAGAAGTAGTGGAGTATATAGGGAATAGGGTGCCATTTGGAACACACGCATAAACAAGGACAGTGTCAGTCAATACTCACTCAGAACATATTACTGAGTGAAAAAAGTGAAAAAGTGTTTGTGGCCAACAGCCATTTCCACCCTCACTGATAAAGTCATGTGCGTCAGAGGAGATCACGACCACAAACTAATAACACGACAGATTTTGTCCTTCTGCAGAATGACCCGGGGTACTTTCAGAGAAAGGGTAAAAGAAAACACGCCCTCCAGAAAGGGCAGAAGTCCATATAGGTTGCGTTTGTAATTTGGTATCCTAATCCCTATAGCAGGGGTTGGCGACTAGATTCAGCCACGGGCCGATTTTTGTCGGCGCAAATGGTCGGGGGGGATTATTATAATAATTTGTACACTGACAATTTACCACAACTAACCTCAAAAAGAAATTGTATTTGAAAATAACAATCATTTCATACCTTGATTACATTGAGACACGATCACATATGTCTCTTGTGCCATTCGGACTGTGGAACGCCCCTGTGCACTTTATAGGGAATAGGGTGCCATTTTGGATATATCCATAGAGTTGTGGAGTGACTGACCTGTGAGTAGAACTGCTGGAGGAATGGCTTCTTGGCTGCAGGCATCATAGTATCCAGGTGAGACTGAAGGAACTCAAACTGCTCAGCCAGAAACACCCTGGGAAGAGAGACAGAGAGTGAAATCAGTACAGGCTTTTAGCTAGGTGGATAGGCCCACCAAATCAGAAATTGAAGCCGTGTACGGAGAGGGGTAGGGGCAGGAGGGGACAGGGGAGCAGGGGCTTTAGCTGGATGGATTGTGATATTGCAGACAGAATAGGTTGCCATTTTCCCCTCTCTCTCCTGAGCTTTAGAAACATATCTTGATCCCCTGTGCTTATTAACGAGGTCATTTCAGTCCTAACTTCAGATGGAGGTGGAAGGGTGTAGGAGGTACAGTAGCTAGAAATGTAGTTTCGGCCAGGTCATACTGCACCTTCTTGTTGGTTTAAATCAGCATCATATCAGGCGATAAAGCCTAAAACAGTGGGAGTTTTTACATTCTCTGGGTTTTCATCACTACCGCTATACATTAGCAAACACTGAGCCACACAGAATAGTTGTGAGAAAAAAAAAACTATAAATTAAAATCAATAGAAACAAAAACAAAAGCTAGTCCAGTGTAAAAATGGGGCACGGGGGGATTGCAGACATTTTTCAAAATGTGTTAGCATGATCAATGCTATTATTTTCCTTTTTTTTGTTTTTTTTTGTTTACATAAACAAAATTCAAGAAAATAAGGTCAGCTAACTGGGATGTTTGTTCAGGATAGTCAACCAGCCATTGAGGAGTTCAACTAAGAATTTATCACAGAATCGGCATATGGTGGATATTATTCCCCTTGCACCTAGAGTTTTATACAATAACCACAGTTTAATGATGGGCAGAGAGTCAACTGAGAGTGCAAATCTGGTGATAAGTGTTGATGACTGGCCATGCGGCAAGGCCAACGCAAGGCAAGGTGAAGGCATGGGGATTAATGGACCTCATTATAACAGTAGGGTAACTGTTAAATAAACAATATTGTACACTATGGACTAGGGATGCGTCCCAAATGACACCCTATTTTCTATATAGTGCACTACTTTTGACACATAGGGCTCTGGTCAAATGTAGTGCACTATGTAGAGAATAGGGTGTCATTTGGGATAAATCCTAGGGCAGCAGGTGGAAATGCTACTTAGTAGGCTGGAGTCTAAAGTTCAGTTGGGAAGAGATACGTATGAGAGAGAAAAAGAGAAGTAGAGAATTAATAGAAATCGTTTAGCCGTGGAACAACAGATGCACTTTCAGGGATTTTCATTTGGTGATGCAACACGACCCCTTCAGATGTCATTACAGAGGCTAGAGACATAAATTAAACATGTGAATGTCTGTAATGTGTAATTCAAGATGATCGTTACATAACGACATTGTGAGGACACATTCTTTATTAATAACTGCTTGTTGCAGTAGAAGCTAGCTGCCCACTGAGAAATAATTGAAAGCGGGCCTGAAACACATTGAAACAAATTTAAAATCTATGTGGGCCAAATAATTAAGTAGCTAGGACAAAATTAGAACCTCACCAAACCATTACCGCTCCAGACTGCATTACACTCAATCATCGAACATTCACGAGTGTGTTGTCCAATACGCCACGAAACATACACACACCTAGCGCCTGCCTCCCTTTAATATGACAACATTCCCACAAATGAGCCTTATGCAAATACGTTTGTTTTTATGGACTCGAAAAATGTCAGCCCACCATGACCACAAAGCTCATGGTTACCACGGGGAGAGATAACAAGCGGAGTCCTGACATTTATCGGGTTGTGCTTATATAAACACGGCATTTAGACAATGGCGAGAGGCACTTATCTTTCGCACCTATAATCTTGATCTTTGCTCAGGGCCCCGGGGTGGCGGGCCCTCATTGATAATTCCATTAAGGCAGGGCTAAATGAGGCGTTGCAGGCAGAGCAGCCCTTTAAGAGGCTCCCATAGCCAGTAATGGCTATATTAAAAATGGCTAAGAATGGCGTATTGTATGCTGAGCATGTCTGGGTGCTAGGACAGAGGAGTTAGGTGGTGTGTAAGCCCCTTCAATCGCTCCAGTAACTGCTCTGAGGGAAAAAAGGTTTCCGTGCAATTATGCACAGGGCTAGACAGCTGTATGTCTTCTCCCCTAAGGACCATCCCTTCCTTCCTTCCTTTAAAACCCCTTAAGAGTAAGCCCTGTCTAAGCCGGGGGTGGAGGGGTTTACTAAGCTATATAGAATTGTTTTAAGGTCATACCAAGCATCATTTTGCTATTTGATTTGGAATTGTAAGGCCCCTTGAAGTAGAAAAACCCCCAGATCGTCACAAAAAAAAATCTAAAGGAAGTTTGTTCTGAAGTGTCTGTCCTATATCTTAGAGATATTAGAAAGATCAGGAAACATTTGTATTTTTTTGTTTTTACATGTACTGTAGAATATTGTTTGGGTCATCTTATCAAGTCATTCACAAATGTTTTTATTAAGAGGTGTAATAGAGTACTGAGATGGTATTCAAGAAATACGTTGTTTCATCTAATATGTCCATGCAGGAATGCATGATACAAGATATTTTGATGTGCAACCTAGTCCAGTGATTGTCATTAATTTTGGGTTGACAATTAGGCTATTGTTATATTTTATTGTTAAAATAGGGCTCCAGAATTTTCAGAATTGTATTTTGTTCAATGGAAATTAATTTGCCTACATCTTTATGTGCACCAATATCATAGTCTAATTTATTTGGGGCTAATTAACCATCTGAGTAAGTGGGAACTCAAAACCCATTAGCTAGATCGCTAACTCTTAACATAATACCCACTGCTGGTGGCCATGCATTTCACACGCTCCGTATCTAAAAGCCATATCAAATATCTCAGTTGTAAAATAGTTGCTATAAAGCTCAATATTAAGAGTTGAGAAATACCTATAAAAAGCTGAGAATCTCTTCAACAGTGATAACAGTAGTTGCTTCCAAAGTTGTGTTTTTCCTGCAATTGGATTTTGAAATGTTACAGCCTACAATCATAACAATGTTTTTTTCCTCCCGGGGCGCGGAGGAGAGGGAGTGAGTGGGTCGCTCAGAAACAGGCCCCAGCGAAACAGGAACAGGGGCAGGGCAGATACTTTTATTACAGGAATCATGAGGATAATGCACATTATTGTTTGACCAAATCATGGTTTTAGTAGCTTGAAAACAAAGTTTGGAGTAAGATGAGTGCGTAGAATGTCCAGCTTGCATCGATGCTACCAATACAATTTGATACATTCATACATTCTGGAGCTCTGTGATTGGTTTCATTTGGAACGACCCTAAAGTGACTCAGTGGCCGCCACCCTCAGAGACCTTCTAAATGACCATACAGAGGTATAAACAGGATTTCAAAAGGGGGTCTAAAGACCATCTCTTACAGCGACTCTGTGGCGACCACCCTCTGGGCAAGGCCGTAGAGTGTCTCGCTGGCTGTCAGGACAACCAGCTGGCTGAGGTGAGGGCTGGGTACCTTCTCCTTCCTCTCCTCCACTGGACAACCGTGGACGCTGGAGCCGCCTTCCCCCAGAGACTCCTATACCAGGGGGACAGAGAGAGAGAGAATAGTTAGCATGACCTGCTCCTTCCTCCCACACACAGAGTGCGGAGAGTTAGACATCTGATAGACCACAGATACTCAGAGAAGGTGACAGACACATTCACTTTGAGATAACAGGGAGACAGAGAGAGAGACATCAAGACAGAGAGAGAGAAAGAAACACAGATAGAAAGACAGAGAGACAGAAACAGAGAGAGAGAGAGAAAGAGACATACAGAGAGAGAGACATACACACACAGAGAGACCAGTTAGCTTTGAAAGAACAGTGACAGAGAGAGAGAGAGGGATAGATGAGCTGGCTTGGACAGACCAGGGAGACACAGAGAGAGACTTCTTTGGATACACTCTATGGATTACAGGCTAATAGCACCACAGACATTAGCTCAGTGTCCAACAATTAAAGCTGGAGCAGTGAGCTATGACCAAAGGTCAGATATGAGAGTTGGTTTCACCACAAAGAGCTCAAAGAGTGAGCTACAGCAGTAAAAAAAAAAAAATGAAATATCAAATTTACATAAGTATTCAGACCCTTTACTCAGTACTTTGTTGAAGCACCTTTGGCAGCGATTACACACTTGAATCTTCTTGGGTATGACGCTACAAGCTTGGCATACATGTATTTAGTCCCGTGTAGCTCAGTTGGTAGAGCATGGTGCTTGCAACGCCAGGGTTGTGGGTTCGATTCCCACGGGGGACCAGTATGAAAATGTATGCCCTCACTAACTGTAAGTCGCTCTGGATAAGCGCGTCTGCTAAATGACTCAAATGTAAATGTATTTGGGGAGTTTCTCCCATTCTTCTCTGCACACCCTCTCAAGCTCTGTCAGGTTGGATGGGGAGCGTCGCTGCATAGCTATTTTCAGGTCTCTCCAGAGATGTTAGATCGGGTTCAAGTCCGGGCTCTGGCTGGGCCACTCAAGGACGTTCAAAGACTTGTCTCGAAGCCACTCCTGCGTTGTCTTGACTGTGTGCTTAGGGTCGTTGTCCTGTTGGACGGTGAACCTTCACCCCAGTCTGAGGTCCTGAGTGCTCTGGACCAGGTTTTCATCAAGGATATCTCTGTAATTTGCTCCGTTAATCTTTCCTTCGATCCTGACTAGTCTCCATGATGCTGCCACCACCATGCTTCACCATAGGGATGGTGCCAGGTTTCATCCAGACGTGACGCTTGGCATTCAGGCCAAAGAGTTCAATCTTGGTTTCATCAGACCAGAGAATCTTGTTTCTCATGGTCTGAGAGTCCTTTAGGTGCCTTTTGGCAAACTCCAAGCCTGGCTGTCATGTGCCTTTTACTGAGGAGTGGCTTCAGTCTGGCCACTCTACCATAAAGGCATGATTGGTGGAGTGCTGCAGAGATGATTGTCCTTCTGGAAGGTTCTCCCATCTCCACAGAGGAACTCTGGAGCTCTGTCAGAGTGATCATTGGGTACTTGGTCACCTCCTTGACCAAGGCCCTTCTCCATCGATTGCTCAATTTGGCCGGGCAGCCATCTCTAGGAAGAGTCTTTGTGGTTCCAAACTTCTTCCATTTAATAATGATAATAATAATAATAATAATATGCCATTTAGCAGACGCTTTTATCCAAAGCGATTTACAGTCATGCGTGCATAAGTTTTTTGTGTATGGGTGGTCCCGGGGATCGAACCCACTACCTTGGCGTTATAAGCGCCGTGCTCTACCAGCTGAGCTACAGAGGACCATGCTGGAGGCCACTGTGTTCTTGGGACCTTCAATGCTGCAGACACTTTTTGGTACCCTTCCCCAGATCTCTGCCTCAACACAATCCTGTCTCGGAGCTCTACGGAAATTCCTTCAACCTCATGGCTCGGACATGCACTGTCAACTGTGGGACCTTATACAGTGAGGGAAAAAAGTATTTGATCCCCTGCTGATTTTGTACGTTTGCCCACTGACAAAGAAATGATCAGTCTATAATTTTAATGGTACGTTTATTTGAACAGTGAGACAGAATAACAACACAAAAATACAGAAAAACGCATTTCAAAAATGTTATAAATTGATTAGCATTTTAATGAGGGAAATAAGTATTTGACCCCCTCTCAATCAGAAATATTTCTGGCTCCCAGGTGTCTTTTATACATGTAACGAGCTGTGATTAGGAGCACACTCTTAAAGGGAGTGCTCCTAATCTCAGTTTGTTACCTGTATAAAAGACACCTGTCCACAGAAGCAATCAATCAATCAGATTCCAAATTCTCCACCATGGCCAAGACAAAAGAGCTCTCCAAGGATGTCAGGGACAAGATTGTAGACCTACACAAGGCTAGAATGGGCTACAAGGCCATCGCCAAGCAGCTTGGTGAGAAGGTGACAACAGTTTATTTGCAAATGGAAGAAACACAAAATAACTGTCAATCTCCCTCGGCCTGGGGCTCCATGCAAGATCTCACCTCGTGGAGTTGCAATGATCATGAGAACGGTGAGGAATCAGCCCAGAACTACACGGGAGGATCTTGTCAATGATCTCAAGGCAGCTGGGACCATAGTCACCAAGAAAACAATTGGTAACACACTACGCCGTGAAGGACTGAAATCCTGCAGTGCCCGCAAGGTCCCCCTGCTCAAGAAAGCACATATACAGGCCTGTCTGAAGTTTGCCAATGAACATCTGAATGATTCAGAGGAGAACTGGGTGAAAGTGTTGTGGTCAGATGAGACCAAAATGGAGCTCTTTGGCATCAACTCAACTCGCCGTGTTTGGAGGAGGAGGAATGCTGCCTATGACCCCAAGAACACCATCCCCACCGTCAAACATGGAGGTGGAAACATTATGCTTTGGGGGTTTTTCTACTAAGGGGACAGGACAACTTCACCGCATCAAAGGGACGATGGACGGGGCCATGTACCGTCAAATCTTGGGTGAGAACCTCCTTCCCTAAGCCAGGGCATTGAAAATGGGTCGTGGATGGGTATTCCAGCATGACAATGACCCAAAACACACGGCCAAGGCAACAAAGAAGTGGCTCAAGAAGAAGCACATTAAGGTCCTGGAGTGGCCTAGCCAGTCTCCAGACCTTAATCCCATAGAAAATCTGGGGAGGGAGCTGAAGGTTCGAGTTGCCAAACGTCAGCCTCGAAACCTTAATGACTTGGAGAAGATCTGCAAAGAGGAGTGGGACAAAATCCCTCCAGAGATGTGTGCAAACCTGGTGGCCATCTACAAGAAACGTCTGACCTCTGTGATTGCCAACTATTGTTTTGCCACCAAGTACTAAGTCATGTTTTGCAGAGGGATCAAATACTTATTTCCCTCATTAAAATGCAAATCAATGTATAACATTTTTGACATGTGTTTTTCTGGATTTTTTTGTTGTTATTCTGTCTCTCACTGTTCAAATAAACCTACCATTAAAATTATAGACTGATCATTTCTTTGTCAGTTAGCAAACGTACAAAATCAGCAGGGGATCAAATACTTTTTTCCCTCACTGTATAGACAGGTGTGTGCCTTTCCAAATCATGTCCAACCAATTCAATTTACCACAGGTGGACTCCAATCAAGTTGTAGAAACATCTCAAGGATGATCAATGGAAACAGGATGCACCTGAGCTCAATTTCGAGTCTCATAGCAAAGGGTCAAAAAAACTGTTTTCGCTTTGTCATTATGGGGTATTGTGTGTAGATTGATGAGGAAAATTGTTTATTTAATCAATTTTAGAATAAGGCTGTAATGTAACAAAATGTGGAAAAAGTAAAGGGGTCTGAAAACCTTCCGAATGCACTGTATAAGTAGAACTGTACAGAGTGTACAAAACATTAGGAACACCTACGCTTTCCATTACATAGACTGACCAGGTGAAAACTATGATCCCTTATTGATGTCATCTGTTAAATCCACTTCAATCAGTGTATAGGGCTGTGAAGAAGTATTTGCCCCCTTTCAAATTTTTCTCTACTTTTGCATATTTTTATACTGAATGTTATCAGATCTTCAACCAAAACGTAATATTAGATAAAGGGAACCTGAGTGAACAAATAACACAACAATTACAGACTTATTTCATAAACAAAGTCATGCAACACCGAATAAAAACCCACAAATGTCACTGAGTTAAAGCAGTTCTGCATGCAAGAGCTGGCCAAAATTCCTCCAATGTGAGAGACTGATCAACAACTACAGGAAACGTTTGGTTGGAGTCATTGCAGCTAAAGGTGGCACAACCAATTATTGAGTGTAAGGAGGCAATTACTTTTTCACACAGGAGAATTGGGTGTTGCATAACATTGTTAATTAAATACATAAAATAAGTATAATTTGTTTTGTTGTTTGTAAACTCAGATTCCCTTTATCTAATATTAGGTTTTGGTTGAAGATCTGGTAATATTCAGTATAGAAAATATGCACAACATTTTTTTACAGGCCTCACAAGACTCAACTGAAGGTCCCCGGTACCAGTTGAAAAAAATCTATGGAAGTACACTAAAGGTCCCCCTACCTCAACCCAATTGAGATGGTTTGGGATGAGTTGGACCGCAGAGTGAAGGAAAAGCAGCCAACAAGTGCTCAGCATATGAGGGAACTCCTTCTTTTACTTCCTTTTTTTGCTTATTACATGATTCCATATGTGTTATTTCATAGTCTTCTCTATAATTCAACAATGTAGAAAATAGTAAAAATAAAGAAAAACCCTTGAATGAGTAGGTATTCTAAAACTTCTGACCGGTAGTGTATATATGGAGACTGTTTAGTGCCAAAAATAAGGGGTTAAATACATGTAAAAAAATAAATGCATATATGTTTCCTGATTTTTCTTATATCTTTCCGATATAGGACAGACACTCCAGAACAAACTTCTGTTTATTTTTATTTCTTTTTGTGGGGGGGGGGGGGGGGAATATCTGTTTACATTTACATTTACATTTTAGTCATTTAGCAGACGCTCTTATCCAGAGCAACTTACAGTTAGTGCATACATAATTTTTTATACCCCCCGTGGGAAACGAACCCACAACCCTGGCGTTGCAAACGCCATGCTCTACCAACTGAGCTACATCCCTGCCGGCCATTCCCTCCCCTACCCTGGGCCAATTGTGCGCCACCCCATGGGTCTCCCGGTCGCGGCCGGCTACGACAGAGCCTGGATTCGAACCAGGATCTCTAGTGACACAGCTAGCACTGTGATGCAGTGCCTTAGACCACTGCGCCACATCTGTTGTTCCATGTAGTGAATCTGCTATTCAATGCGTTAGGCCAAATACAATTTTTCATCAAATAATTTTTATATATTTTGGGGGGATACATCAAGGGGTCTTAAAATAAAAAATAAAATAGCAAATTGATCCTTGGTATGACCTTCTTAAAACAATTCCATATAGCTTATTTTATTAATAACAATATAATCCAAGCACTAGAAGACATTAGAATCCTCTGCAGACGGCATAAGAATCACAATATTTTTATAAGGTTCAACTACGTGTCAACTAGGTGTGGGGTGTCAAGCTGTGTGTGTTTGTGTATCCCTGAAACAACAGGAGCAGAGCAGCAGGGCCAAATCAATAGCAATCACCTCCAGTGAGTAATGAACAAATGGAAAGCCATTAAACCTGTCCACCATCATCCACTTGCATACATACAGGCTCCATAGTCTCCTGGGGAAAAGAACACATCTCAGGTTACCTAATAATTATACTAAATAGGGTTGCAAAAGTCCAGTAACTTTCCCAAAATGCCTAGGATTTCCTGCTTATTCCTTCTTGATTCCACAAATTTTCCAAAAGGGAAGTTTTGAAAACATGGGCATTTTTGAAAAAGTTACTGGAAAGCGCAAACCTAATTCTGAGAAACTTCTACCAAGTACCAAGCTCTATATAAATCTGTCAAAACATTTAAACATTCAAGAATGAAGGAACATGTGAAATTAAACCACTAAATAATTGCTCATAAATGGCTAAATGACCTTTAAGTAATTGGTTTGGTTGCTAATTAGATATTATGAATCATGCAAGGCCCTGCGATACACTAGTGTCCTGTCCAGGGGGTGTAGCCTACTTGCTCATCAAGCTGCCTCACGCTACAGAAACAGGATATAGGCTCCTTCTCCTATGAGCCGTTCCAGCTCGCAAAAGCCAAGGCTACTTACTTATGGGCTTGTAATTGGTAGGTAATAGCCACGTTGGGGCTACTAGAGACCAATTAATTATCAATAAAGAGTTATCTGAGTCAACTTAGAAACCATTAATCAATGATAAGAGGGGCGGGTCTAAAGGATGAATGCATGTCAAAGAGTCAGAACAAAGAATGAGAGAACGATTTGCCATTCAACATGCAGCATTAAACAGATTATCATGTTCATATCACGGCTGGGGGAATATGAGCATTCAGATGAAGTTCGGAGTCGGGTGAAGATGCCCCTAGACGCTGCTCTTGGGTCACTTTTGCATTTCCCCCACTAATGGTTAAGGTTAGGAATGAGGGAGGGGAAGCTGATCCTAGATCTGTACCTGGAGCGTAATGCTCCCATTGGCAGAACGAGCAGTCAAATATCACTAACTTCCCGGGGTTAAGTGTGTGTGTCAAATACTAGTTTGACAATGTCTTAGGTAGCCTGGTCCCAGATCTGTTTGTGCTATCATGTCAACTCCTTGTCACTCATTGTCAAGCCAGACATGGATTTGACATGACAACACAAACAGATCTGGGACCAGGCTAGTTTTGGGTCGCTAACTTTCCAAATCCCATCCACTCCTGTCTAGGGAACCATTAGATGATGCAAGTTAGCAATTTGGGTGCGCAATACCTTCACAGAGTAAAAACATCAAACTATGTGCAGTAAACTGAAGCATAAACATGATTAACATCCTGCGCTGGTGGAGTTGATCCAGAAAACCCATTAGACTACCCACTCTATTCTGAATCCGATTGTGACTCATGATGAAAGAAACACTCAAGTAAAAGTCATTTATGAACTGACAACGACCCAAAAAACCTGGCCGAAACCGCTTACCCTCCATTTGCAGAAAACAAAAAACAAATATTGATTTGTTCTCAACAGACTTTTTGGGATTTGCGTGAAAGAAATATTGTAAAGCTTTTCACAGCTGTTTTGCTGTGGAAGTAAAGTAATCCATGAGTCCATCACAACAGACTGATTAAAGCCATTAGGTCAAAGTATTTAAAAAGCAATATTGTGGTCAAGATCCAAAATCAAAACATATTTACAGTGTCCATATAAGGAAAGCATTAGTCTCAAAAGGACTTGGTGAGACTGTCCTAATATGGACATTGTACAAATTCATTTCATCTCTGGTCAGATCTGTCTGTTTGTCTGATGCTGATGAAAAGGCTGTCCTTATATAAACTATATATCTAGTGCATTCGGAAAGTATTCAGACCCCTTCACTTTTTCCACGTTACGTTACAGCCTTATAAAAAAAAAAAGTGATGACATTTTTTCCCCCTCATCAATCTACACACAATACCCCATAATGACAAAGCAGAAAAAGTTTTTTTTGACATTTTTGCACATTTCTAAAAAATAAAATACAGAAATATCATATTTAGTTTTTGGACCAAGTCTAGGTCCAAAAGGCTCCTTAACAGCTTCTACCCCAAGCCATAAGAATGCTGAACAATTAATCAAATGGCCCCCCGGACTATTTACATTGACACCACCCCCCCTTTATTTTTACACTGCTGCTACTCGCTGTTTATTATCTATGCATAGTCACTTTACCCCTACCTACATGTACAAATTACCTTGACTAACCTGTACCCCCACACATTGACTCGGTACCAGTACACCCTGTATATAGCCTCGTCATTGTTATTTTATTGTGTTACTTTTAATTAAAAAAATATATTTTGTTTATTTAGTAAATATTTTCTTAACTCTATTTTTTGAACTGCATTGTTGGTTAAGGGCTTGTAAGTAAGCATTTCACGGTAAGGTCTACACCTGTTGTATTCGGCGCATGTGACAAATAACATTTGATTTGATTTATATACACTACCAGTCAAAAGTTTGGACACACCTACTCATTCCAGGGATTTTCTTTATTTTTACTATTTTCTAAATTGTAGAATAATAGTGAAGACATCAAAACTATGAAAAAACACATTTGGAATCATGTAGTAACAAAAAAAGTGTTAAACAAATCAAAATATATTTTATATTTGAGATTCTTCAAATAGCCACCCTTTGACTTGATGACAGCTTTGCACACTCTTGGCATTCTCTCAATCAGCTTCATGAGGTAGTCACCTGGAATGCATTTAAATTAACAGGTGTGCCTTCTTAAAAGTTCATTTGTGGAATTTCTTTCCTTCTTAATGCGTTTGAGCCAATCAGTTGTGTTTTGCCAAGTTAGTGGTACACAGAAGATAGCCCTATTTGGTAAAAGACCAAGTCCATATTATGGCAAGAACAGCTCAAATAAGCGAGAGTCCATCATTACTTTAAGACATGAAGGTCAGTCAATACGGAACATTTCAAGAACTTTGAAAGTTTCTTCAAGTGCAGTCGCAAAAACCATCAAGCGCTATGATGAAACTGGCTCTCATGAGGACCGCGACAGGAATGGAAGACCCAAAGTTAACTCTGCTGCCTCAGAAATTGCAGCCCAAATAAACGCTTCACAGAGTTCAAGTAACAGACACATCTCAACATTAACTGTTCAGAGGGGACTGTGTGAATCAGGCCTTCATGGTCGAATTGCTGCAAAGAAACCACTACTAAAGGACACCAATAAGAAGAAGAGACCTGCTTGGGCCAAGAAACACGAGCAATGGACATTAGACCAGTGGAAATGTGTCCTTTGGTCTGGAGTCCAAATTTGAGATTTTTTGTTCAAACCGCTGTGTCTTTGTGAGACGCTGTGTGGGTGAAAGGATCATCTCTGCATGTGTATTTTCCACCGTAAAGCATGGAGGAGGAGGTGTTATGGTGTGGGGGTGCTTTGCTAGTGACACTGTCACAGATTTATTTAGAATTCAAGGCACACTTAACCAGCATGGCTTCCACAGCATTGTACACCGATATGCCATCCCATCTGGTTTGGGCTTAGTGGGACTATCATTTGTTTTTCAACAGGACAATGACCCAACACACCTCCAAGCTGCGTAAGGGCTATTTTACCAAGAAGGAGAGTGATGGAGTGCTGCATCAGATGACCTCCACAATCCCCCGACCTCAACCCAATTGAGATGGTTTGGGATGAGTTGGACCGCAGAGTGAAGGAAAAGCAGCCAACAAGTGCTCAGCATATGTGGGAACTCCTTCAAGACTGTTGGAAAAGCATTCCAGGTGAAGCTGGTTGAGAGAATGCCAAGAGTGTGCAAAGCTGTCATCAAGGCAAAGGGTGGCTATTTGAAGATTCTCAAATATAAAATATACTTTGATTTGTTTAACACTTTTTTGTTTACTACATGATTCCATAAGTGTTATTTCATAGTTTTGATGTCTTCACTATTATTATACAATGTAAAAAATAGTAAAAATAAAGAAAAACCCTGGAATGAGTAGTTGTGTCCAAACCTTTGACTGGTAGTGTATATATAAATATCAACAGAGCACACTTGTCCTTTTATTGACCATGCTCCAAAGGCGTAAACAATCACTTTATACAAAGAGGAAAATAAAATGTTCCCCCTGAAGAGTACAGATAAAATACTGTGTGTTTCTCTTCTTCACAAAATGTTGCTCATAACTCGGCATGGTTTCTTCCTTTGGATTTAACACTATGTAAATCCTGACGACCTCGATAAAAATAGACAGAACAGTCCAGTTTTCTAAGGGAAAGATAAAGGATATTTTTTTTCCTGATGGTGGGAAGCGTTCGGATTGACACTGTAGCCCATGAATTAAAAAACAACATGGTATTGTAAAATCTTCGAGGTAAATATATTATTCTTCATAGAGATAAAACGATTTTTCACTTTCATATGACAATCTTTGCTACAGTATAACACATGCTGCTGTCATCCATTAAATATGTATTAGTAATAAATTACCATGACATGCTCAAAAAGACATGCATGAGCTGTTGATTAGAAACATTAACATATTCGTCTACCGGTGCCCTTTGGGCATCCTGAATATTTACCGTTACCGTAGGGCCTACATGGATAACACACCAGCAAACATGAAATCAAATCAAGCCCATACTTGTTGAGAAAACAGCTTGCATTAAAGGAATTCACTGAGCTGGATACATACTAATCAGACTGAAATTGTATTTTTTTAATTTACAAAACAAATACAAAAGATGGTTATGAGATTAAAGGGTTTATACATTTTTTTTTCTCCAAAGGATTATACATTTCCCCACTGGATTGCATCGTTCCTAAACCCGCAGCAGTAAGCAATGATTCACATTATAATCATCAGAGGTTCCTGGCCCCTCTGTAGACAGAAAACAACACTCCAGTTTCTGGAATTCAGAGCTTCATCAGGGAAACCCAGGCACAGAATGGCAGCGTCCCGTGGAAGAGAACAAACACCTTCCAATGTTCTGATCAGCCTAGTCTGAGACGGAGGCTACATATTGTGTCATGTTCAATAAAACTACAGGCGTGACAAGGAAATAATACAATCTCTGTCCTCAGACAGTTCCCACCAACTGTTGCTTGAAGATACTGTCAGGTTAGTCTATTATTAATAAGGTTTAATATCTTCTAGACATAAAATGTCACCTTATTTGACTGTTAGTTGAATTATCAGTGTGTTTGACATTGTATAAGACAACTAGAAATGTATTATTAATGTCATATTAAACATTCAACAATTTTGTATTCGTCAAAATGAAATGCCACACCATCAATTACTCAGAGATCAAAATGATTTGACATGACAAACAAATGAGACAGGATCAAAGCACATTCTAATGGCCGGTCACTTTGCAAAGCGCATGCAGGAATGTCTTACTGAGAGATTGAACTGCTGCAGTAGATTCAGTCACTCACTCCATGGCCTTAAGCTGTTGTTAGTGAGCAACATTTCATCCACGGACATTGGAGACATTCTCCACATAGTTTTATTCCGTTAATGTCTGTGCATCAGGCTTTCTCCTGCCAGAAAACTGGGGGAAAACAGACTTTCCTATATACAAGAGTTTATATACAAGAGAAATCATTGAGTTGACTTATTGACATCGTACAGCTGGCTTCTGATATTTAGGAAGATACTTATACAGAGTTGTAGTTTCCACTACTTTACTGTTTGAGAGACATCCAAAAATGGCTAGTTTGCCTGAATGAGGCTGTATATCTACTCTATGGAGGCTGTATATCTACTCTATGGAGGCTGTATAACTACTCTATGAGGCTGTATATCTACTCTATGAGGCTGTATATCTACTCTATGGAGGCTGTATATCTACTCTATGGAGGCTGTATATCTACTCTATGAGGCTGTATATCTACTCTATGGAGGCTGTATATCTACTATATGGAGGCTGTATATCTACTCTATGGAGGCTGTACATCTACTCTATGGAGGCTGTATATCTACTCTATGGAGGCTGTATATCTACTCTATGGAGGCTGTATATCTACTCTATGGAGGCTGTATATCTACTCTATGGAGGCTGTATATCTACTCTATGGAGGCTGTATACCTACTCTATGGAGGCTGTTTATCTACTCTATGGAGGCTGTATATCTACTCTATGGAGGCTGTAAATCTACTCTATGGAGGCTGTATATCTACTCTATGAGGCTGTATATCTACTCTATGAGGCTGTATATCTACTCTATGGAGGCTTTATATCTACTCTATGAGGCTGTATATCTACTCTATGAGGCTGTATATCTACTCTATGGAGGCTGTATATCTACTCTATGAGGCTGTATATCTACTCTATGGAGGCTGTATATCTACTCTATGGAGGCTGTATATCTACTCTATGGAGGCTGTATATCTACTCTATTGAGGCTGTATATCTACTCTATGAGGCTGTATATCTACTCTATGAGGCTGTATATCTACTCTATGAGGCTGTATATCTACTCTATGAGGCTGTATATCTACTCTACGAGGCTGTATATCTACTCTACGAGGCTGTATATCTACTCTATGGAGGCTGTATATCTACTCTATGAGGCTGTATATCTACTCTATGAGGCTGTATATCTACTCTATGAGGCTGTATATCTACTCTATGAGGCTGTATATCTACTCTATGGAGGCTGTATATCTACTCTATGGAGGCTGTATATCTACTCTTTGAGGCTGTATATCTACTCTATGAGGCTGTATATCTACTCTATGAGGCTGTATATCTACTCTATGGAGGCTGTATATCTACTCTATGGAGGCTGTATATCTACTCTATGAGGCTGTATATCTACTCTATGGAGGCTGTATATCTACTCTTTGAGGCTGTATATCTACTCTATGGAGGCTGTATATCTACTCTATGAGGCTGTATATCTACTCTATGAGGCTGTATATCTACTCTATGAGGCTGTATATCTACTCTATGGAGGCTGTATATGTACTCTATGAGGCTGTATATGTACTCTATGAGGCTGTATATCTACTCTATGGAGGCTGTATATCTACTCTATGAGGCTGTATATCTACTCTATGGAGGCTGTATATCTACTCTATGGAGGCTGTATATCTACTCTATGGAGGCTGTATATCTACTCTATTGAGGCTGTATATCTACTCTATGAGGCTGTATATCTACTCTATGAGGCTGTATATCTACTCTATGAGGCTGTATATCTACTCTATGAGGCTGTATATCTACTCTACGAGGCTGTATATCTACTCTACGAGGCTGTATATCTACTCTACGAGGCTGTATATCTACTCTATGGAGGCTGTATATCTACTCTATGAGGCTGTATATCTACTCTATGAGGCTGTATATCTACTCTATGAGGCTGTATATCTACTCTATGGAGGCTGTATATCTACTCTATGGAGGCTGTATATCTACTCTATGGAGGCTGTATATCTACTCTATGGAGGCTGTATATCTACTCTATGAGGCTGTATATCTACTCTATGGAGGCTGTATATCTACTCTATGGAGGCTGTATATCTACTCTATGGAGGCTGTATATCTACTCTATGGAGGCTGTATATCTACTCTATGGAGGCTGTATATCTACTCTATGAGGCTGTATATCTACTCTATGAGGCTGTATATCTACTCTATGGAGGCTGTATATCTACTCTATGGAGGCTGTATATCTACTCTATGGAGGCTGTATATCTACTCTATGGCCTTACGTATTTTACATTACTTTCCCTCTCTTGGTGATTATTGGTCTCGGCTTGACATACTGTGTTATTGGCCATAAGGAAGTTTATAGCCCAAATTATTATGGATATTTCTGTTTATTTCTGTTGAGGTACCAAGTCACCTTTATGTTCGCTGTCCATGAGAGTGCACTGTTGTGGAGATAGGAGTGACTGTAGCCTACAGTAGCAGCCTAAATGTTAGAGTAATTCAGTTTTTCCCGATTCAATACCAGTTTCCAGAGTAATTATACTGTAGAATCACTATGTCTGCTAGACATTTACAGTGCCTTCAGAAAGTATTCATACCCCTTGAATTATTCCACATTTTGTTGTGTTATAGCTTGAATTCAAAATGGATTAAATATTATTATTTTATACCTATCTACACACAATACCCCATTATGACAAAGTGAACACGTTTTTAGAAATGTTAGCAAATGTATTGAAAATTAAATACAGAAATATCTCATTTACGTAAGTATTCATGCCCCTGAGTCAGTATCTCCTTTGGCAGCGATTACAGCTGTGAGTCTTTTTGGGTAAGTCTCTAAGAGCTCTGTTAAGTTGGTTGGTGATCATTGCTAGACAGCCATTTTCAAGTCTTGCCATTGGATTTTCAAGATGATTTAAGTCAAAACTGCAACTAGGCCATTCAGGAACATTCAATTTTGTCTTGGTAAGCTACTCCAGTGTATATTTGGCCTTGTGCTTCAGGTTATTGTCCTGCTGAAAGGTGAATTTGTCTCCCAGTGTCTTTTGGAAAGCAGACAACCAGGTTTTCCTCTAGGATTTTGCCTGTGCTTAGCTCTCCTCCGTTTATTTTTATCCCTAGTCCTACTCAGTGATGTGTTGTGTTGGATTTGCCCCAAACATAACACTTTGTATTCAGGACATAAAGTTAATTTCTTTGCCACATTGTTTTTGCAGTTTTACTTTAGTGCCTTGTTGCAAACAGGATGCATGTTTTGGAATATTTTTATTCTGTACAGGCTTCTTTTCACTATGTCAATTAGGTTAGTATTGTGCTAGAATGTTGTTGATCCATCCTCGGTTTTCTTCTATCACAGCCATTAAACTCTGTAACTGTTTTAAAGTCACCATTGGCCTCATGATGAAATCCCTGAGCAGATTCCTTCCGCTCCGGCAACTGAGTTAGGAAGGACGCCAGTATCTTTGTGTTGACTGGGTATATTGACACAACATACAAAGTGTAATTAATAAGTTCACCATGCTCAAAGGGATATTCAATGTCAGCTTATATTTTTATTTATTTTTTCATCTACCAATAGGTGCCCTTCTTTGTGAGGCATTGGAAAACCTCCCTGGTCTTTGTGGTTGAATCTATTTGAAATTCACTGTTCGACTGAGGGACCTTACAGATAGTTGTATGTGTGGGGTACAGAGATGAGGTAGTCATTAAAAAATCATGTTAAACACTATTTTATTTCAGCGTTTCATTTCTAATTAATTAGTAAAAATGTCAAAAAACATAATTCCACTTTGACGTTATGGGGTATTGTGTGTAGGCCAGTGACATAAAATCTCAATTTAATCCATTTAAAATTCAGGCTGTAACACAACAAAATGTGGAAAAGGTCAAAGGGTGTGAATATTTTCTGAAGGCACCGTATGCTAGTTGCTAATCCACACACATGCTAACAAAACACTGTTGCAATTCCATTTGCTGCTGTCTCGGAAGGAATTCATTCAACCTGAATAAGCCTGCGCAATCATGCAAAATCACCCTTGGTTGAGAAATTGTTTAGGTGATTAAAAATAAAAATCTGAAACATTTACAAAGTCGGGGTGAATCCTCTGAAAGAAAATCTGAGCAGAAAGGAAAAAATGACAGCGAATAGAAGTTTGGCGAGTTTGGAATAAATATTGGCTGCTTGGGAAAGCTTTGCATTCATTCCATCTAGCCTCCATTAAAACTGAGCAGAGCATCCAAGAGGGGGGAAATTAAGATTTAATAAAATGAAAAATCAGTTGAAGAGCCCCTGGGGCTGAATTGTATAACCATAGCTAAAAACGGAGGCACTCACAGCAAGAGGAAGAATTCAATATCTGAAAGCATATCCTCTGAAGAATAAATCAGTCAAGTTCAATAGATGCTTAAAGAAACATAAAAGTGCAGCTCATGTGGATTGCTTCCTTGCTGGAACTAATGCACATTACCTCTAAACTTATTATTAAACTTCTGTCAACTTCATAGAGTTCAAGAGAATTGAGGGATTAAAGGGGCAATCTGGGATTGGTACATCAATTTTCAGACTTTTGACATTTGGAGTATATAACTTATAAATTGCCTTATGAGATTAGTTCAACTTTCTTACCCCATCATACCTAAAAAAAAAAAAAAAAAAAGAGCTTGTTTTACTCAGTCCCATCCCTTGGATGTTTACCAAAAAGTGGAGGGGCATCCACTTTGAATCCCAGATTGTCCCTATAAAATCAGGAAATTTCCTTTACAGAACAGAAGCACGTTACAGCAAATACATTGAAACAGTGCGGTTATAGATTCCCACGAGATGAAAGGGAAATGCGTATTTTCCCCTCTAAAAGACGTACTGTGTATTCATTTCCACTCCTATTGCCCGACGTACTTCATCCATCTCTCAAAGTGCTGCTACGCCCATTTAGAAAAGCCAAAGATAATGCAGAGTGAAAACAAGAGCATTAGGGAGAGACGAACCAGAACGACTCTATGGGCTGACTTTATTAATTTGTCACAGCGATACACTGACTCTCCTCTGACGCAGGCACTCACAGAGGGCGCCTAAAGACAAACGGTGGCATCAAAAGCAAAAACAATAGTGTTATTGACGCAGACTGCCGTCAGAAGGGGGTTTAGAGACCACCTTTGAACAGTCACTTACACGTGCTAGCGATTGAAGAGTTCTAGAACAGTTGCTATATTAAATGGATCAAACACAGTTCAGGGTTATTATGTACAGTGGGGGAAAAAAATATTTAGTCAGCCACCAATTGTGCAAGTTCTCCCACTTAAAAAGATGAGAGAGGCCTGTAATTTTCATCATAGGTACACGTCAACTATGACAGACAAAATGAGAAAAAAAATTCCAGAAAATCACATTGTAGGATTTTTAATGAATTTATTTGCAAATTATGGTGGAAAATAAGTATTTGGTCAATAACAAAAGTTTCTCAATACTTTGTTGTATACCCTTTGTTGGCAATGACACAGGTCAAACGTTTTCTGTAAGTCTTCACAAGGTTTTCACTGTTGCTGGTATTTTGGCCCATTCCTCCATGCAGATCTCCTCTAGAGCAGTGATGTTTTGGGGCTGTCGCTGGGCAACACAGACTTTCAACTCCCTCGAAAGATTTTCTATGGGGTTGAGATCTGGAGACTGGCTAGGCCACTTCAGGACCTTGAAATGCTTCTTACGAAGCCACTCCTTCGTTGCCCGGGCGGTGTGTTTGGGATCATTGTCATGCTGAAAGACCCAGCCACGTTTCATCTTCAATGCCCTTGCTGATGGAAGGAGGTTTTCACTCAAAATCTCACGATACATGGCCCCATTCATTCTTTCCTTTACACGGATCAGTCGTCCTGGTCCCTTTGCAGAAAAACAGCCACCCCCATGCTTCACAGTAGGTATAGTGTTCTTTGGATGCAACTCAGCATTCTTTGTCCTCCAAACACGACGAGTTGAGTTTTTACCAAAAAGTTATATTTTGGTTTCATCTGACCATATGACATTCTCCCAATCCCCTTCTGGATCATCCAAATGCACTCTAGCAAACTTCAGACGGGCCTGGACATGTACTGGCTTAAGCAGGGGGACACGTCTGGCACTGCAGGATTTGAGTCCCTGGCGGCGTAGTGTGTTACTGATGGTAGGCTTTGTTACTTTGGTCCCAGCTCTCTGCAGGTCATTCACTAGGTCCCCCCGTGTGGTTCTGGGATTTTTGCTCACCGTTCTTGTGATCATTTTGACCCCACGGGGTGAGATCTTGCGTGGAGCCCCAGATCAAGGGAGATTATCAGTGGTCTTGTATGTCTTCCAGTTCCTAATAATTGCTCCCACAGTTGATTTCTTCAAACCAAGCTGCTTACCTATTGCAGATTCAGTCTTCCCAGCCTGGTGCAGGTCTACAATTTTGTTTCTGGTGTCCTTTGACAGCTCTTTGGTCTTGGCCATAGTGGAGTTTGGAGTGTGGCTGTTTGAGGTTGTGGACAGGTGTCTTTTATACTGATAACAAGTTCAAACAGGTGCCATTAATACAGGTAACGAGTGGAGGACAGAGGAGCTTCTTAAAGAAGAAGTTACAGGTCTGTGAGAGCCAGAAATCTTGCTTGTTTGTAGGTGACCAAATACTTATTTTCCACCACAATTTGCAAATAAATTCATTAAAAATCCTACAATGTGATTTTCTGGATTTTCTTTCCTCATTTTGTCTGTCATAGTTGACGTGTACCTATGATGAAAATTACAGGCCTCTCTCATCTTTTTAAGTGGGAGAACTTGCACAATTGGTGGCTGACTAAATACTTTTTTTCCCCACTGTATATCATATAGCATTAGTCCTTGTACAGGTACTGCAGGGTATGGAAGTAGCTTATGTCTTGGTGTAACAGAAATTACTTTGAGATTACTCCATGCACCTTACAAACATGACTGATTAGCTTTGCTTTGCTACTTTACATTATTCTGCACTGTTGAGGAAGAGCGGTAAGTAAGCATTTCACGGTATCGTTTACACCCGCTGTACACTGTGCACGTGACAAATACACTTTGATTTGACTGTATTTTACCAATAACCATAACAAGATCTCAAAATAAAGGGTGAACGCCATGAGTCACTCAGGGTTCCTGTTCTTTCAGGTCAGACCAATGAAATCAATAGCTAATCCATACCTTTTCTACTGCTTCTCTTCCACTACAGAAACTCTCATACATTTCCTCAATTTCATTTCACTCGGAATAAACTGAAAGTTCTCCAGAGCAGTTTATTATAAAAAACTATATATTTAGATAGCACACGGTTGGTATGGTACATGGGGGGGTAATCCTATTCTATGGAGTCTGTTGAATGCTCAGTTTTATCTGAGGGAAAGCAATAACAAAGGAAAAGAGATACAAATAATAATTAATTTCATTTTGAACGCACCACACTTTAATTATGTGCTGGTTGTATTTAGAATCAAAGTGGTACATGAGGTAATTAATAATTTCAAGACATCAGACTGAATCTCATGAGGAGACCCATATGTCTTTCACTGGGAGAATACACTTCCAGGGGTAGAAAGTGTTTTGAATTGTACTGATTTCATAGTATCAGAACAAAACAGTCCTTATCAATAATTCAAAGTAAGGTAGACAGTGCATATTAAAACCAGGTGTCTGAGCAGTTTGTGTCTATATGCTAAACACATTTTGACAATGTGACACACGAAGAACCGCTTATGAATTACATTTTGAGTAACCTAATAATAGCCTCTTTGCATGAAAACCCCTTTAGACTGTAATTGGTCAGTGAAGTGCAGACAGGGGCTTTTTCACACCTTCCATGGAGAAATGACTGAAGCTGACATCAACATCTCCACACTAATTCACTGGTGAATTCACTGATTTGACTGAGAACTGAGTCATCACTGAACTAATGCTGTCCTGATCAAATAAAACATGCAAATATTGTGATGGCAACACGCAAAACAACTGCGCAGCAAGAATCTAGCATGCATAAATTAAAGATAGTAAAAAGCAAGCAGACAGACACTGGAGAGAGAATGTTAGTGCTTCATGTTAATAATTTGTAAATCATTTTTCAATCATTCTGTATTTAGGTCAATTTCAATCATTTAAAACTAGTACAGTCTAAAATGCTAATTTGACTCAGATGCTGGCCCTTTCCACATAATCTACGCTCTCACTTATTCAAGCCAACTTTTCACATCTCTGTCTACCCACCTACATACCTTATCCTAAATGCTCACCATCCTCTCACCACCCGTATAAATACCTTATCCTAAATGCTCACCATTCTCTCACCACCCATATAAATACCTTATCCTAAATGCTCACCATTCTCTCACCACCCGTATAAATACCTTATCCTAAATGCTCACCATCCTCTCTCCACCCATATAAATACCTTATCCTAAATGCTCCCCATCCTCTCACCACCCGTATAAATACCTTATCCTAAATGCTCACCATCCTCTCTCCACCAATATAAATACATTATCCTAAATGCTCCCCATCCTCTCACCACCCATATAAATATCTTATCCTAAATGCTCACCATCCTCTCTTCACCAATATAAATACCTTATCCTAAATGCTCACCATCCTCTCTCCACCCATATACAGTGGGGGAAAAAAGGATTTAGTCAGCCACCAATTGTGCAAGTTCTCACACTTAAAAAGATGAGAGAGGCCTGTAATTTTCATCATAGGTACACGTCAACTATGACAGACAAATTGAGAGAGAAAGAAATCCAGAAAATCACATTGTAAGATTTTTAATGAATTTATTTGCAAATTATGGTGTAAAATAAGTATTTGGTCACCTACAAACAAGCAAGATTTCTGGCTCTCACAGACCTGTAACTTCTTCTTTAAGAGGCTCCTCTGTCCTCCACTCGTTACCTGTATTAATGGCACCTGTTTGAACTTGTTATCAGTATAAAAGACACCTGTCCACAACCTCAAACAGTCACACTCCAAACTCCACTATGGCCAAGAACAAAGAGCTGTCAAAGGACACCAGAAACAAAATTGTAGACCTGCACCAGGCTGGGAAGACTGAATCTGCAATAGGTAAGCAGCTTGGTTTGAAGAAATCAACTGTGGGAGCAATTATTAGGAAATGGAAGACATACAAGACCACTGATAATCTCCCTCGATCTGGGGCTCCACGCAAGATCTCACCCCGTGGGGTCTTTGCTAGAGTGCATTTGGATGATCCAGAAGAGGATTGGGAGAATGTCATATGGTCAGATGAAACCAAAATAGAACTTTTTGGTAAAAACTCAACTCGTCGTGTTTGGAGGACAAAGAATGCTGAGTTGCATCCAAAGAACACCATACCTACTGTGAAGCATGGGGGTGGAAACATCATGCTTTGGGGCTGTTTTTCTGCAAAGGGACCAGGACGACTTATCCGTGTAAAGGAAAGAATGAATGGGGCCATGTATCGTGAGATTTTGAGTGAAAACCTCCTTCCATCAGCAAGGGCATTGAAGATGAAACGTGGCTGGGTCTTTCAGCATGACAATGATCCCAAACACACCGCCCGGGCAACGAAGGAGTGGCTTCGTAAGAAGCATTTCAAGGTCCTGGAGTGGCCTAGCCAGTCTCCAGATCTCAACCCCATAGAAAATCTTTGGAGGGAGTTGAAAGTCCGCGTTGCCCAGCGACAGCCCCAAAACATCACTGCTCTAGAGGAGATCTGCATGGAGGAATGGGCCAAAATACCAGCAACAGTGTGTGAAAACCTTGTGAAAACTTAAAGAAAACGTTTGACCTGTGTCATTGCCAACAAAGGGTATATAACAAAGTATTGAGAAACGTTTGTTATTGACCAAATACTTATTTTCCACCATAATTTGCAAATAAATTCATTAAAAATCCTACAATGTGATTTTCTGGATTTCTTTTTCTCATTTTGTCTGTCATAGTTGACGTGTACCTATGATGAAAATTACAGGCCTCTCTCATCTTTCTAAGTGGAAGAACTTTCACAATTGGTGGCTGACTAAATACTTTTTTTCCCCACTGTAAATACCTTATCCTAAATGCTCCCCATCCTCTCGCCCATCTCTCTCTCCATACCATCATTCTCTCTCTCTCCCTCTCAGCCTAAATCTGCCAATTGTCTCCAATGACAATGTCAGGGAGGGAGAGGGCTAGAGAGCTCAGGCACGCAGTGTCACACAAATTGACTCACTGTCTTTGTTGCTGTGCCATGCCCGACAATGTCACTGGTAACACAGACAGAAAGACAGAGCCCTCAGTCAACAGGTCCCCCTGGCTCCCCCTTCCCTCCGTCTGTCACTATGGTTTAGTTGGGGACTCAACATGCCCAGTCCTTAATGAAGCTTGATTACCTTCTACACCAGCACACAGATCTGTTCATGCTCTTGCCCACTCCATTGTCATGCCAAATAAGTAGCATGACAATTCCATAAGGAGTTGGCAAAAGAGTAGAAACAGACTGGCACCAGGCTAGGTTAAATTACCAAACAGACTGGCACCAGGTTAGGTTACATTACCAAACAGACTGGCACCAGGCTAGGTTACATTACCAAACAGACTGGCACCCAGACTAGGTTAAATTACCAAACAGACTGGCACCCAGGTTAGGTTACATTACCAAACAGACTGGCACCCAGGTTAGGATACATTACCAAACAGACTGGCACTCAGACTAGGTTACATTACCAAACAGACTGGCACCAGACTAGGTTACATTACCAAACAGACTGGCACCAGACTAGGTTACATTACCAAACAGACTGGCACCAGACTAGGTTACATTACCAAACAGACTGGCACCAGACTAGGTTACATTACCAAACAGACTGGCACCCAGGCTAGGGATTTCCACTTCATAATAACAGCACTTACAGTTGACCGGGGAAGCTCTAGCAGGGCAGAAATGTGACTATGACGGTGACACGTTACAAGTCTCTGAGCTCTTCAGTAAGGCCATTCTACAGCCAATATTTGTCTATGGGGATTGCATGGCTGTGTGCTCGATTTTATATACCTGTCATCAACGGGTGTGGCTGGAATAGTCAAATCCACTAATTTGAAGGGGTGTCCACATACATTTGTATATATAGTGTATTTCAGATGAGGCCAAACTATAAATGAACATGATGCAAGTACTTAACCCTGCGGTGCTAATATTTATCTTCATGATCATAGACAATGAAAAGAGAGTGAGGCATTCAGCAATGGATAGACTATGACATCAGCCTTGGTACATGCAGACAGGATCTGGCCATTATCTTTGGAGAACGATCCAGATTGATTAGTAAAAACAAGCTGGATCAAAACAAAGTCCAAGCCAAAACGATCTAACCGCGAAACAGGAATTCTCATGTGGTCTCCCATCCACAGAGACGTGGATATAGAACATCTGTGGAGAAACCACCATTAGCAATCTGAGAGCCCACAGATTCTTCTTTATGCTTTTTAACCACCAGTGATGTAGTATCATGAAGGCTTTAGGACCCAAACCGCTCTCCCAAGTGGATGAGACATACATGTGGTATTGTTCTGTATCCAGGCATCAGCATCAAAGCTTGGGGAGCTTATCTAACTGCACTTGATGATTAGAAATTAAGCCATGGACTTCCCAATGAAAACAGAACTAATAAGATGACTGACTGCCCTGGGAAGGATCCGAACAGCCATCTAGCTGTCATAGCACTGACTAGTTCCAACAAATGGAGGTCAAAACAAAGCCGTCTTTCTGATTATATATGTATCTGGATCTGCTGAGATCAAATGTAGCTGTTGAACATTCATTCCCACGAAGAACAAAGACTGAGAGTCAGGATATCTTGTTTTTATCTGCTTATTTCAAAAGTTACTTAATGAGGAGAGGTGGAGAGGTAGAGAGAGAGAGAGAGCGAGAGAGTGTTGTTTTGTTCAGTCATATTGAAGGATAATAATTGGTTGCTCTCCACTGTACGGCATGTACATATTAGAACATGGAGTTTACAGTTGAAGTCGGAAGTTTACATACACCTTAGCAAAATACATATAAACTCTGTTTTTCACAATTCCTGACATTTAATCCTAGTAAAAATTCCCTGTCTTAGGTCAGTTAGGATCACCAATTTATTTTAAGAATGTGAAATGTCAGAATAATTTTACATTTTAGTCATTTAGCAGACGCTCTTATCCAGAGCGACTTACAGTTAGTGAATACATAAATGTTTTTATATATATATATATATATATATATATATATATTTTTTTTTTAATTTATTTATTTATTTTATACTGGCCCCCCGTGGGAAATGAACCCACATCCCTGCCGGCCAAACCCTCCCCTACCTTGGACGATGCTAGACCAATTGTGCGCCGCCCATGGGTCTCCCGGTCGCGGCCGGCTGCGCCTGGACTCGAACCAGGATCTCTAGTGGCACAGCTAGCACTGCGATGCAGAGCCTTAGACCACTGCGCCACTCGGGAATAATACTAGAGAGAATGATTTATTTCAGCTTTTATTTATTTTATCACATTCCCAGTGGGTCAGAAATTTACATACACTCAATTAGTATTTTGTAGCATTGCATTTAAATTGTTTAACTTGGGTCAAACGTCTCGGGTAGCCTTCCACAAGCTTCCCACAATAAGTTAATTTTGGCTCATTCCTCCTGACAGAGCTGGTGTAACTGAGACAGGTTTGTAGGCCTCCTTGCTCGCACACGCTTTTTCAGTTCTGCCCACAGATTTTCTATAGGATTGAGGTCAGGGCTTTGTGATGGCCACTCCAACACCTTAAGCCATTTTTCCACAACTTTGGAAGTATGCTTGGGGTCATTGTCCATTTGGAAGACCCATTTGTGACCAAGCTTTAACTTCCTGACTGATGTCTTGAGATGTTGCTTCAATATATCCACATAATTTTCCTTCCTCATGATGCCATCTATTTTGTGAAGTGCACCAGTCCCTCCTGCAGCAAAGCACCCCCCACAGCATGATGCTGCCACCCCCATGCTTCACGGTTGGGATGGTGTTCTTCGGCTTGCAAGGACCCCCTTTTTCCTCCAAACATAACGATGGTCATTATGGCCAAACCGTTCTATTTTTGTTTCATCAGACCAGAGGACATTTCTCCAAAAAGTACAATCTTTGTCCCCATGTGCAGTTGCAAACCGTAGTCTGGCTTTTTTATGGCGGTTTTGGAGCAGTGGATTCTTCCTTGCTGAGTGGCCTTTCAGGTTATGTTGATATAGGACTCGTTTTACTGTGGATATATATACTTTTGTACCTGTTTCCTCCAGCATCTTCACAAGGCCCTTTGCTGTTGTTCTGGGATTGATTTGCACTTTACGCACCAAAGCACGTTCATTTCTAGAAGACAGAACACGCCTCCTTCCTGAGCGGTATGACGGCTGCGTGGTCCCATGGTGTTTATACTTGCATACTATTGTTTGTACAGATGAACGTGGTACCTTCAGTCGTTTGGAAATTGCTCCCAAGGATGAACCAGACTTGTGGAGGTCTACCATTTTTTTCATCAAAAAAATAATAATTCTGTCTGTAAACAATTGTTGGAAAAATTACTTGTGTCATGCACAAAGTAGATGTCCTAACCGACTTGCCAAAACTATAGCTTGTTAACAAGAAATGTATGGAGTGGTTGAAAAACGAGTTTTAATGACTCCAACCTAAGTGTATGTAAACTTCCGACTTCAACTGTATATGGAGCATTCTATTGTATGTCCCTTGGGAATATTTTTTTTCTATAGTACACAGACCCTTAGAGAATGATCACTCTCTATAGTGTACTGCCAACTTCAAATGAATTAGCAGGGTTTTGCTTGATTCAAGTCTGAAGCATCATTCAAGATCTACAGTACCAGGGAGGTCTCCACGGTCTGTTCACGGTTCATCTATGTTGGCTTTCATTCACACAATCCATTTAGGTTGGTATTGCTATAGGCACCACACCCAGACCTTGACAACACATACCTGTGGTGTTGTTAGTATAACGACAACAATCCCCAGATTTTGTTTTGCAGCGTAAATCTGACCACAGCACGTGTGGAAACACACACAGATCGAGACCTACCCAGTGATTGCTGGCTTTGGGAAGGCTCCCCTGGCATAATTTAATCATCTAGGTTTACTCCCCCGCAACTCAACCGACGGTCTGCAGAACACGCATTGGTCTGGGATGCATGGAGTTCTTTTGAAGTGCTTGCTGAATCAGGCCGGCCAACCCTGCTGAAGAAAACAACTGGATTATTTTGTGTCTCCGTCTGAGTGGGGGGAGACTGATTTGTTGTGTGAACAGTGGGCTTTGAGGCGCTGCCTGAGGTATTTTTGGGCGAGCCTTTTGAAAGCCATCTGTCATGTTTGCTGCTGGAACGGCTGGAGCGTTGGAGCGGCTGTCCCTCCCTGCCACGGCCCATCGGCCACACCTGGGGAGAGGGGAGGGAGGTCTGCACTACACTCCTAGATTTACTCTGTAGCGGCAAAATCACTGAACCCGTGGGACCGCAAAACTAGGGAGCACACAAAATGGAGTGTCAGTCTCACCACCGGCTATGGGCTACAGTATGAACACTAGGGAAACTGAGAACTGAGGGAAAAAACAATCACTCAACCTGTTGGTTGAAACCAATTTCGAACAAACATTGTCTCAGGCCTTGGTAAAGAAGTACCAGAGAAAGCCTTGGAGTATAAGAAAACGAAACTTTTCAAAACATAACAATCTAAACACCCTTTTGACAGAGGACGTTTAGTGTGAGAGATAAATGTGATATTTTAACATCTCTGATACCATCTTAGAGGCCCTGAAATGATTCTCCTCTGTATTCCGTCCCGTGGAGAATTAGAACCGTGCAGGGCGGCCTGGTTGCTAGGCAATTACTTTCAAGTGTATCCCTTCATCTGCTGGTAATATCGCAAATTCACTTCTCATTAGAAGTGTGTCGAAAGGAATTAGAGCTATCATTTGCTCTGTGAGATACAGCCCTGCCATCATCACTGGAAGCTCCTCCTCTGAAGGTGGCGGATGGATCTGCTTACCCTTTAGGGTCATATAGTCTGTTTATGCACCAATTTGTAAGTCGCTCTGGATAAGAGCGTCTGCTAAATGATGTAAATGTAAATGTTTATTACAAGATACCCAGCTTCCATTCAGCCTGATTAACTTTCCAGGATTCCCACAGAGCCAGGCCCTCTTTGTTGCTTGGCTGGAGATGGGGAATTTAAATCAGCTGGATTTAAAAAAGGAGAATAGAATACGTTGTTATTGTGATGAGGAAGAGGGGGGAAAATAAAAAAGGAAGGATTTAAATCACCAAAATGCAAATCAGCTTCTTACCACAACTGAACTGTCACTTTGTGGGAAGCAGTCATGCAACAGAACTCTGGGAGAATTTTAGGACAGCAGTCTCTCAGAGATGTTGAGTCACGGGTCCTAGAGGACTAACTTCCCTGTATCAGAGCTGCTGTCTGTACTCTATGAATTGGCGCAGGGCTATCAATATGTATGACAAAACTCTCAACTCATCATTTAGACGGACAGACGGACAGAGTGTGTGTGTGTGTACTGCTGACTGACTCATCTACAGTGTCTTCAGAAATTATTCACACCTCTTGACTTTTTCCACATTTTGTTGTGTTACAGCCTGAATTTGAGATTTTGTGTAACTGGCCTACACACAATACCCCATAATGTCAAAGTGGAATTATGTTTTTCGACATTTTTACGAATTTATTTTTAAAAAAATGAAAAGCTGAAATGTCTTGAGTCCGTAAGTATTCAACCTCTGTTTGTTATGCAAGCCTAAATAAGTTCAGGAGTAAAAATGTGCTTAAGAAGTCACATAATAAGTTGCATGGACTCCCTCTGTGTGCAATAATAGTGTTTAGCATGATTTATTAAATGACTACCTCATCTCTGTACCACACACATACAATTATCTGTAAGGTCCCTCAGTCAAGCAGTGAATTTCAAACACAGATTCAACCACAAAGACCAGGGCGGACTTCCAATGTCCTATTGGTAGATGGGTAAAAACATTGAATATCCCTTTGAGCATGGTGATGTTATCAGTTACACTTTGTATGGTGTATCAATACACCCAGTCACCACAAAGATACAGGCGTCCTTCCTAACTCAGTTGCCGTAGAGGAAGGAAACCACTCAGGGACTTCACCATGAGGCCAAATTACAGAATGTAATGGCTGTGATAGGCCAAAACTGAGGATGGATCAACAACATTGTAGTTACTCCACAATACTAACCTAAATGACAGAGTGAAAGGAAGCCTTTGGAGAATACAAATATTCCAAAACATGCATCCTTTTTGCAATAAGGCACTAAAGTAAAGCTGCAAAAATTGTGGCAAAGAAATTAACTTTAGAGTGCCTTCAGAAAGTATTCACATTCCTTGACTTCTTTCACATTTTACAATGTTGTTGATGTTACAGCCAGAATTTAAAATGAATTAAATTGAGAATTTCTGTCACTGATCTACACACAATACCCCATAATGTCAAAGTGGAATTTTGTTTGTAGAACATCTTAGAAATTAATAAAAAAAAATAAGCTGAGTCTAAGTATTCAACCCCTTTGTTATGGGAAGCCAAAATAAGTTCAGGAGTAAAAAGTTGCTTAACAAATCGCATGGATTCAGTGTTCTATAATAGTGGATAACATGATTTTTGAATGATTACTCCATCTTTGTACCCCACACATTTATCTGTAAGGTCACTCAATCGAGTAGTGAATTTCAAGCACAGATTCCACCACAAAGACCTGGTAGGTTTTTCAATGCCTCACAAAGAAGGGCACTGATTGGTAGATGTTAGGGCTGGGCGATATGGCCTAAAATGCATATCTACATTTTTTTTAAACTTATGGGCGATACACGATACATATCTTGATTTTTTTTAAACGTTTTCTCTAAGCTATGTTGCACAAATTAATGGTCAATACACAGCCTTTCAAACAGTTGGCAATAATCTAATGAATTCAGGGCTTGTATAATTATACCTAGGCTAAATATAAGCCTTCAGCCATAAGACCCACTAATAATTTAATTATTTTATCAAAATAGTTTAACCTGCTTTTTTGCAATAATCACTGATCTGGCTTTCAAGTCTATGAAGAAGCCCTTTTTGTTACAAATGTAACCAAACAGAACCATGTATATCCACTAATAATGACCAACTTCTGGTAACAGACATTAGAGAAAGTTAACACAGGTCTCATAAACAATCTCTCACACACAAGCCCACCTGCTAGTGAGTAGACAGCTAATCTTTATAACCAACTTGGATCTATCTACTTGCTAACAAGGTAGAACAGTTGAACTGTTATGAATACACCCTCCTGTCCGTCTCCAACTGTTTGAACAACATAACCTGTTCACTTTGTTTAGATGTTGAAATCGAGTGGCCTTCCTCGATAAGAAGATGCTTTTTACTCAGAATGAGAACGAGTTGCCAATTCCTTATATAAATGCTTATTTTAATGCTGCACATGTATAAAACACACACTAGACAGCTAGCGCATAAGTCTGTGGTTAAAATGCTGCTAGCAGTACGTGGCAGAAACTGAGCATTCATTTTCCACAATCATGTTCCTTGATACTCCCGTCTTAGTAGGGTCTACTCTGTTCTACATTGTGTGAGTTGGGACGTAAAAACGGTATCGTTACAAAGGTTAAATTCTCCTTCATTACAGTAAAATAATGTCTCAATGTTTTTCGGTGTCCATATGACCGATTAGTTCAAAGTTCAAACTGCTTGTTGTCTGATATGAGGTTTTTACAGCGTTGTGGGAAACCAGGTTAGAGTTAGTGGATAAGTGACTTGGTGCCACAGAGTCTGCATTCCTTATGTCAAAGGAGATTAATGATGTTCATCTTAGAGTGATTGATGGACAGGACATACTGACTTGGGGTAAAGAGTAATAACATCAAAGAAGGTAGTGCCCACTGAGGGTTACCAGATGTGTTGAACAAACGTGTAACAGAGTGTATATAAGCTGAGAGGATGTCTTTGTTCTAAGTGAGTTCGGAATGGCAAGAGGCAAAGCTATGTCTTCTGTTATAACGTAACATGGTACCTATTAAATATCTTATATGAACTGCCCATCAAAAGTGTCTAAGTATATCCTTACATTCTTAATTACTTGATACCCAAGAAACTCATCATAACATTGTCAGAGAGGAAGAAGATGATCTTTCATCTTTCTTGTTGAGTGGCAGGGGAAGGGGCTTGGTGTCTGTGTGTGAGTGGTTAGGTGCACAGTGCACAAAAAAATTATATATATACAGTGGGGGAAAAAAGTATTTAGTCAGCCACCAATTGTGCAAGTTCTCCCACTTAAAAAGATGAGAGAGGCCTGTAATTTTCATCATAGGTACACGTCAACTATGACAGACAAATTGAGATTTTTTTTCCCAGAAAATCACATTTTAGGATTTTTCATGAATTTATTTGCAAATTATGGTGGAAAATAAGTGTATTTCATTTTCAATACATTTTCAAACCTTTCTAAAAACATGTTTTCACTTTGTTATTATGGGGTATTGTGTGTAGATGGGTGAGATTTTTTATTTATTTAATCCATTTTGAATTCAAGCTGTATCAACAAAATGGGGAATAAGTCAAGAGGTATGAATACTTTCTGAAGGCACTGTGTATCAGTGCATACTGCTCTATCATTACTATAACTACCACCACCAACGATTCTACTTCCTTCCCCCATAACAAAACACTTTCCCTCCATAAATACCTGTGTTACGACGACAGCACTATCATTCACATCCTTATCCCCAGCACTCCAACATCTAGTTCCTCTGGACTGGGGTCCATTCCCAGCCCTCCAACATCTAGTTCCTCTGGAATGGGGTCAATTCCCAGCCCTCCAACATCTAGTTCCTTTGGACTGGGGTCCATTTCCAGCCCTCCAACATCTAGTTCCTCTGGACTGGGGTCCATTCCCACCCCTCCAACATCTAGTTCCTCTGGACTGGGGTCCATTACCAGCCCTCCAACATCTAGTTCCTTTGGACTGGGGTCCATTCCCAGCCCTCCTACATCTAGCTCTTCTGGACTGGGGTCCATTGTCAGCGAGCCGTCAACTAAATAAACTCAACATCAAACTGCCTCATATTTCACCATACACTGAGACCCCCCTGGGCGACCATATTCAAACATAAAGTGAGAAGACTGGAGGCGGTAGGCGAGCTTAGTAAGCAGCACTCAGGAGGCTTGGTGAGACTGCCTGGCCAGCGTTAATCTGTGACCCACTGAGAGGGGCCATGCCGGGCTGTGGAGCCGGCGGTGCCAAGCCGCAGCGTGGTGAACCACAACCTAACCACATGCTTAAGTTAACTTCCAAGCTGTCAGGCGAAGGAGAGAGATGTGTGAGTGAGAGAGATGAGAATAGAAAATGTGTGTGTCTGTGTGTGCGTGCTCTCAAGTTTATGCATGTGCCCGTCTGTGTGTGTGTGTGCAGTCCTGCGTGTGTGTGCAGTCCTGTGTGTGTGTGTGCACTGCGAGCGGGCTGGGTATTGGAGAGCTCAGCAGGCATTTAGCTGCCAGATTGCTAGTGCCCACAGGGATGTCTCCAGCGCTCTACAGAGGGGAAGTTATCTCGGATGGATCTGATTCCTGCCACCGCCCCAAAACCTCCAATCAGCCCCAGAGCCCCCATTCACCAACAATGAATATCAATACATCACACCCCCTCCCTGACCCCCTACCTGTGTTGATTCAACACTGGTGCTGACATGAAGGGTAAAAGGCTATCCTTCAAAACTTCAATGTGTGGTTTCCTGGACACATATTTAACCTAGTCCTGGACTAAATAAGTATCCATTGAGCCTGCTTTTTAGTCCAGGACTAGGCTCAATATATGTCTGGGAAACCGGACCCAAAATCAAACACTGGGAAAGACAACAAAAAGGTGTATGGTTGAAGTGGCTGATTCAATCACCTGATATGGTGGTTAACAAACATTTCAATATTTCTGATTACTTTCATCACAATTTACACTACCGGTCAAAAGTTTTAGAACACCTACTCATTCAAGGGTTTTTCTTTGTTTTTACTATTTTCTATAATAGTGAAGACATCAAAACTATGAAATAACACATATGGAATCATGTAGTAACCAAAATAGTGTTAAAGAAATCAAAATATATTTTATATTTGAGATTCTTCAAATAGCCACCCTTTGCCTTGATGACAGCTTAGCACAACCACAAACAAATGAGGTAAACACAGGTGGTACCACACACACACAGCTGCTGTTTATTCTGCCGGCAGCACAAATACAGCGTGTTCAAAGCTAGCCCTGAGGAGCCAGTGTTTACTCTGAGTTTCACGGCTAACCAGGTTGGTTGGTTAGGGAGCTGTATAGCATCAACACAGAAGGCTAATCACAGACAGACAAAGAGAGAAGGGGGAGAGAGAGACAGAGACACAGAGACAGAGACAGAGAGAGAGAGAGAGAGAGAGAGAGAGAGAGAGAGAGAGAGAGAGAGAGAGAGACTAAACCACACGAATGGACACTATGGAACACAAAGCTTTAACCATCTTATGTTGGACTATTCACAAGGTCTGAGGTCATCTGCCTTTGGCCTAAAGAGCAGGAAGACTGACTTAACCAAATAAATCAGAAACACAGACATTGTTATTCTACAAGAAACATGGTATAAAGGAGATGGATCCACTGGTTGCCCTCTAGGTTACAGAGAGATGTTAGTCCCATCCACCAGACTACCAGGAGTAAAACAGGGTAGGGACTCAGGGGGTATGCTAATTTGGTATAGATCAGACCTAACCCATTCTATTAAATTAATTAAAACAGGAGCATTTCACATCTGGTTAGAAATTAATAGGGAAATATGTGTTTCTCCTGTGTGCTACCTACAGTGGGGAGAACAAGTATTTGATACACTGCCGATTTTTCAGGTTTTCCTACTTACAAAGCATGTAGAGGTCTGTAATTTTTATCATAGGTACACTTCAACTGTGAGAGACGGAATCTAAAACAAAAATCCAGAAAATCACATTGTATGATGTGTATGACTCTGTCGCACGCTGGGTCTGTACATAGTCAATGGTAGGCTTCGAGGGGACTCCTACGGTAGGTACACCTATAGCTCATCTCTTGGCAGTAGCACTGTAGACTACTTTATCACCAACCTCAACACAGAATATCTCAGGGCATTCACAGTCAGCCAACTGACACCCTTATCAGACCACAGCAAAATCACAATCTACTTGAGCAGAGCAATACTCAACCATGAAGCATCAAAGCTGAACAAATTGCATGCTGTTAAGAAATGCTATAGATGGAAGGAGGGTAGTGTAGAAACCTACCAAAAAATAATTGGCCAACAACAAATCCAATCCCTATAGACAACTTCCTGGACAAAAAAAAATGTGAAGGTGAAAACTTAGCAGTAGGAAGCATGAACAGTATATCTGACCTATCAGCTAACATACAAAATATAAATTCAAGCAGAAAACCTAAGAAAACTTATAACAATGAGAAATGGTTTGATGAACAATGCAAAGAAAACCTATCCAACCAAAAACAGACCCAGAAAACCTTAGCTTACGCCTTCACTATGTGGAAACACTAAAACAGTACAGAAATACACTAAGAAAAGATAAGGAACAGCATGTCAGAAAACAGCTCAATGTGATTGAAGAATCCATAGAATCAAATTACTTCTGGGAAAATTGGAACACACTGAACAAACAACAACACTAGAGCTACCTATCCAAAATGGAGATGTATGGAAAAACTACTTCTCCAACCTTTTCGGCCATATAACAAAGAGCCAAGAACAAAAACATATACATAATAATTTACTAAACTTAGAGTCAGTTATTACCGGAACCAATTGGATTATTTGATACATTGGATGAGCTACAGGACAAAATACAAACCCTCCAACCCAAAAAGGCCTGTGGTGTTGATGGTATACTAAACTAAATGATAAAATATACAGACCACAAATTCCAATTGGCTATTCTCAACATTATCCTCAGCTCTGGGATCTTCCCCAATATTTGGAACCAAGGACTGGTCACCCCAATCCACAAAAGTGGAGACAAATTTGACCCCAATAATTACAGTGGAATCTGTGTCAACAGCAATATATACAAAATCCACTGCAGTATCATCAACAGCAGTCAAAATTGGTTATTCACCCTGCACATCCTTACTTACAAATAAATAAACTAAAACAAAAGCAAAAGCAAAGTCTTCTCATACTTTGTTGATTTAAAAAAAGCTTTTGACAAAATGTGGCATGAGGTTCTGCTATAGAAATAGATGGAAAGCGTTGTTGGAGGAAAAACACATGACATTATAAAATCAATGTACACGAACAACAAGTGTGTAGTTAAAATTGGCAATAAACTTGAGCTTGAGCCCCACCCTCTTCAACATTTACAGTGCATTCTGAAAATATTCTGACCCCTTGACTTTTTCCACATTATGTTACGTTACAGCCATATTCTAAAATGTATTAAATTGCTTTTTTCCCCGCATCAATCTATACACAATACCCCATAATGACAAAGCAAAAACTGTTTTTTTGAAATTTTCCAAATGTATTAAATTACAAAACAAAAATATTACATTTACATAATTATTCAGACCCTTTACTCAGTACTTTGTTGAAGTACTCTGGATAAGCGCGTCTGCTCAATGACTCAAATGTAAATGTATTTGGGGAGTTTCTCCCATTCTTCTCTGCACACCCTCTCAAGCTCTGTCAGGTTGGATGGGGAGCGTCGCTGCACAGCTATTTTCACGTCTCTCCAGAGATGTTCGATCGGGTTCAAGTCCGGGCTCTTGCTGGGCCACTCAAGGACATTCAGAGACTTGTCCAGAAGCCACTCCTGCGTTGTCTTGGATGTGTGCTTAGGGTCATTGTCCTGTTGGAAGGTGAACCTTCGCCCCAGTATGAGGTCCTGAACGGTCTGGAGCAGGTTTTAATCAAGGATCCCTCTGTGCTTTGCTCCGTTCATCTTTCACTCGATCCTGACTAGTCTCCCAGTCCCTACCGCTGAAAAACATCCCCTCAGCATGATGGTGCCACCACCATGCTTCACCATAGGGATGGTGTCAGGTGTCCTCCAGATGCGACGCTTGGCATTCAGACCAGAGAATCTTGTTTCTCATGGTCTGAGAGTCCTTTAGGTGACTTTTGGCAAACTCCAAGTGGGCTCTCATGTGCCTTTTACTGAGGAGTGGCTTCCTTCAGGCCACTCTACCATAAAGGCCTGATAGGTGGAGTGCTGCAGAGATGGTTGTCCTTCTGGAAGGTTCTCCCATCTCCACAGAGGAACGCTAGAGCTTTGATTAAGGCCCTTCTCCCCAATTGCTCAGTTTGGCTGGGTGGCCAGCTCTAGGAAGAGTCTTAGTGGTTCCAAACTTTTTTTGCTCTGACCTGCACTGTCAACTGTGGGACCTTATATAGACAGGTGTGTGCCTTTCCAAATCATGTCCAATAAATTTAATTTACCACAGGTGGACTCCAACAAAGTTGTAGAAACATCTCAAGGATGATGAAACATCTCAAGGATGATCAATGGAAACAGGATGCACCTGAGCTCAATTTCGAGTCTCAAAGCAAAGGGTCTGAATACTTACGTAAATAAGGTATTTCTGTTTTTGATGAGCGAAAAAAATGATTTAGTCAATTTTAGAATAAGGCTGTAACGTAACAAAATGTGGAAAAAGTAAAGGGGTCTGAATACTTTCCGAATGCACTGTATATCAATGAATCAGGGAGGGCACAAGAACAGTCTGCAGCACCCGGCCTCAACCTACTGGACTGTCTACTGTTTGCTGATGATCTGGTGCTTCTGTCCCCAACCAAGGAGGGCCTACAGCAGCACCTAGATCTTTTGCACAGATTCTGACAGACTGAATCTCAATAAGACAAATATAATGGTGTTTCAAGAAAGTTCCAGTTGCCAGGACAACAAATACAAATTCTATCTAGACACTATTGCTCTAGAGCACACAAAGAACTACACCTACCTCGGCCTAAACATCAGCGCCACAGGTAACTTCCACAAGGCTGTGAACAATCTGAGAGACAAGGCAAGAAGGGCCTTCTATGCCATCAAAAGGAACATAAAATTCATCATCCCAATTAGGATCTAGCCAAAAATACGTTAATCAGGTATAGAACCCATTGCCCTTTATGGTTGTGAGGTCTGGGGTCCACTCACCAACCAATAATTCACTAAATGGGACAAACACCCAATTGAAAATATAACTATTTGACGCAACAGAAAGATTTAACAAAAAAACGGAGCAAATTGGAATTCTATCTGGCCCTAAACAGAGAGTACACAGTGGCAGAATACCTGACCACTGTGACTGACCCAAAATTAAGAAGATCCTTGACTATGTACAGACTCAGTGAGCATAGCCTTCCTATTGAGAAAGGTCACCATAGGCAGACCTGGCTCTCAAGAGAACACAGCATATGTGTCCACTGTCCACAAAATGAGGTGGAAACTGAGCTACACTTCCTAACCGCCTGCCAAATCTATGACCACATTAGAGACAAATATTTCCCACAGATCACACAGACCCATAAAGAATTTGAATACAAATCCAACATTGATAAACTCCCATATCTGTTAGGCGAAACACCACAATCTGCAATCACAGCAGCAAGGTTTGTGGCCCGTTGCCATGAAAAAAGGGCAACCAATGGAGCACAAACAACATTGTAAATACCACCAATACGAATCTGTTTATTTATCTTCCCCCACTATTCGTACTGCTAAACACATAGCTGATAATATAACACTTGAAATGTCTATATTCTTAATACTTTTGAGTGCAATGTTTACTGTTAATTTCTAATCGTTTTTGTTAAATTTGTTTCTTCTTACTTTGTTTCTTCTTATTGTTTATTTCACTTTCTTTGGCAATGTAAACATGTGTTTCCCATGCCAATAAAGCCCATTTGAATTTAATTGAATTGAGAGAGAGAGAGAGAGAGAGAGAGAGAGAATTTGATTGAAATGCTAGCTAGCATTAGCCACACCCTCCTTCCTGGAGGGCATAAAAACTGCTGCAGGTGAACTGTGGTCTGGGGTCAAGGTGATCTCTATAGGATGTCAGTGGAAAAGCATGGTTGAATTTGAGGCCTGGTGCTCATACTGGCAGAGTTTAGAAATATGATCGATCGGTTTGTCCTTTGTCTATACAGAGTTTTATCATCAGGGAGCCATGGCTTTGAGAAAGTGGTGTAGAACAAGGAGGGATGATGGAAGGATATAGGGATGGAGGGATATAGGGATGGAGGGATGGAGGGATATAGGGATGGAGGGATATAGGGATGGAAGGATATAGGGATGGAGGGATGGAAGGATATAGGGATGGAGGGATATAGGGATGGAGGGATGGAAGGATATAGGGATGGAAGGATATAGGGATGGAGGATGGAGGGATATAGGGAAGGAGGGATGGAAGGATATAGGGATGGAGGAATATAGAGATGAAGGGATATAGGGATGGAGGGATATAGGGATGAATGGATGGAAGGATATAGGGATGGAGGGATGGAAGGATATAGGGATGGAGGGATATAGGGATGGAGGATGGAGGGATATAGGGATGGAGGGATGTAGGGATGGAGGGATATAGGGATGAAGGGCTGGAGGGATATAGGGATGGAGGGATATAGGGATGAAGGGATGGAAGGATATAGGGATGGAGGGATGAGGGATGAAGGGATGGAAGGATATAGGGATGGAGGGATGGAGGCATATAGTGATGAAGGGATGGAGGGATATAGGGATGGAGGGATGGAGGGATATAGGGATGAAGGGATGGAGGGATATAGGGATGGAGGGATATAGGGATGAAGGGATATAGGGATGAAGGGAAATAGGGATATAGGGATGGAAGGATGGAGGGATATAGGGATGAAGGGATGAAGGGATGGAGGGATATAGGGATGAAGGGATATAGGGATGGAAGGATGGAGGGATATAGGGATGAAGGGATTGAGGGATATAGGGATGGAGGAATGGAGGGATATAGGGATGAAGGGATATAGGGATGGAGGGATATAGGGATGAAGGGATATAGGGATGGAGGGATATATGGATGAAGGGATATAGGGATGAAGGGATATAGGGATGGAGGGATATAGGGATATAGGGATGAAGGGATATAGGGATGAAGGGATATAGGGATGGAGGGATATAGGGATGGAAGGATGGAGGGATATAGTGATGAAGGGATATAGGGATATAGGGATGGAGGGATATAGGGATGGAAGGATGAAGGGATATAAGGATGAAGGGATATAGGGATGGAAGGATGGAGGGATATAGGGATGAAGGGATGGAAGGATATAGGGATGAAGGGATATAGGGATGAAGGGATATAGGGATGGAGGGATCTAGGGATGGAGGGATATAGGGATGGAGGGATATAGAGATGGAGGGATATAGAGATATAGGGATGGAGGGATATAGGGATGAGGGGATATAGGGATATATGATGGAGGGACATAGGGATGGAGGGATATAGGGATGGAGTGATATAGCGATATAGGGATGGAGGGATGAGGGATATAGAGACAGAGGGATGGAGGGATATAGGGATGGAAGGATGGAGGGATATAGGGATGAAGGGATATAAGGATGAAGGGATATAGGGATGGAAGGATGGAGGGATATAGGGATGAAGGGATATAAGGATGAAGGGATATAGGGATGGAAGGATGGAGGGATATAGGGATGAAGGGATGGAAGGATATAGGGATGAAGGGATATAGGGATGAAGGGATATAGGGATGGAGGGATGGAGGGATATAGGGATGGAGGGATATAGAGATGGAGGGATATAGAGATATAGGGATGGAGGGATATAGGAATGAGGGGATATAGGGATATATGATGGAGGGACATAGGGATGGAGGGATGGTGGGATATAGGGATGGAGGGATATAGGGATGGAGTGATATAGGGATATAGGGATGGAGGGATGAGGGATATAGAGACAGAGGGATGGAGGGATATAGGGATGGAGGGATATAGGGATGGAGGGATATAGGGATGAAGGGATATAGGGATGAAGGGATGGTAGGAAGGGCTAGGTTCCTGGACCCAGATTAAGCTCCTGAACTAAAAAACATGCTCAATGGAGTATTTTAAAGGAAAGTACTTTCCAGTCGAGGAATGGGCATAATCTGAGTCTGGGAAACAGTTCCTTTTCTACAGTCTAGTCGCCCTCAAACTCAACTCTGGACCTCGAAGCCAGTTCCACTGCATGTTGTCATTGTTCCCCTCTAATCAGGGACTGATATAGACCTGGGACACCAGGTGGGTGCAATTAATTATCAGGTAGAACAGAAAACCAGCAGGCTCCGGACCTCATAGGTTAAGAGTTGAGTACCCCTGTAAGTGTATAGACAGACCATAAAGAATTTAGCAAAATGTGGTTTAGAAAGAAGGAGGGATTAAATGGAGGATGGGGAGAGAGAAGGAGAGAAAGAGAGGGGGAAGACTTTCCTGATTGGCTCGTGGCAGCCAGTCTGGTGCCTTAGACATGGAAATTGAGACGGTCACTAAGATATGTCTCTAAAGGTTAAGTGCCATACACATTGGCATGCAAGTCATTGACAGAATTTGCTTTTAAATCAAACCAAGTCAAGGCTGCAAACGGGAGCTAAACTACGAGGATTACTCTGCTAATTGAAACGCAATGCGTAATTAACGTTGTAATGTGTTTACAAATAAGGTCTACCCCTTGTGTGTGTTTGTGCGTTTATGCATTTGTGTGTGTGTGTGTGTGTGTGTGTTTATCCGTTTGTGTGTGTACTCACCCAGAAGAGAATACAGTTTATAATTTGAATGTCCCTTTTTGTAATTATGCCGGGGGAGATTGCAAATGACTGGTAATAAAGTCAAAGCCCAATCTGCATTATCTCTGTAAATTAATACACACTGCTAATGCAAACACTGACCTTGATTCTTAATCATCACAAAGTCAGTACATAGTATACACATAAACTCTAATACTGAAAACAAAGTGATTTAATTAAGTGATTTAATAAAGTGGTTTAAATTAGGAAAATAATACAAAAGAGGAAGAGAGAGAGCAGGCTGTAGAGGTTTTACTGTGGGAGAGAGAGAGAGAGAGAGGGGGGGGGTGGGCTGTAGAGGTTTTACTGTGGGAGAGAGAGAGAGAGAGAGAGGGGGGGGGGGCTAGAGGTTTTACTGTGGGAGAGGGGGGGAAAGAGAGAGAGAGAGAGAGAGGGGGGGGGGGGGGCTATAGAGGTTTTACTGTGGGAGAGGGGGGGAAAGAGAGAGAGAGAGAGAGAACTTTTGGGAAAAGAAATGAGGGTGTATCTCAAGCGATTAATGATTTATCGACCTGAACTAAAATAAATGAAAGACTAAAACCTTTTTCCAATACATTTGAAAGTTAAAAAAGGGAGTTATTTACATTTACGTTATTTAGCAGACGCTCTTATCCAGAGCGACTTACAAATTGGTGCATTCATCTTATGATAGCAAGTGGGACAACCACTTTACAATTAATTTTTTTATATTTTTCTAAATGTTTAATTTTTAGGGTATATTTAAAATGTTCCTTTGTTTTATATATATATATATGTTTTTTTTTTTTTGGGGGGGGGGTGGGGTGGGGGGGGGGATAGAATGATTAATTTATACTATCCCAGGTATAAGGTATAAGGTAGGAGTTATGCTATGGAAATGGAGATAGAATGAGTCAATGTAGAGGGACTAGAGAGAGTGTTTGTGTTTCCACCGCCCGCTGAAGTGAGGATGTTTTAAATAGCGCTTTAATCAAGTGGACGGGGTTGGACACAAAGTGATATCATTATGTTCTCTCTGTGTAAAATGCCTCACACCACTCTGGCCCCCCGAGAGGAGCGGATCTCTCTCCCTCTCTCTCTCCCCTGATCTGACGTGTGCTTGTGCACTGTTGCGTTTTACAGCCCATCTCACCAGTCTGCACCTCTTATCTTCCTCTCAGAGCTTCATGTCCCCATGTGATCTAACAGCCCTGACAGAGATCAATCCTCCCTACAGTATCAACAGCAATGGGCTATGCTGGACCACACGTGCGTGTGTGCCTGGCGGTGTGTGTGTTCTCACAGATGTTTTTTCCAGGGCTGACAGTTTTCATAAATTTAGAGGCCCTCCGCTAACAGTCACAACACTAACTTCAGTGCCCCCTTCAGTGCGATGCTGGTAATTAATAAAACGAATCAGATACAGCAGATTAATATGAGGAGGATACACATAACTGTGTGATTGTCCCTCAGCTAGCATCACATTATCTCGCCCATAGTGTGTTTATGAGAAGCACCGAATTAAGACTGAAAACTCACCCGTGACCTTTCGTGACCTCTCGCAGCCATCGACTGACTGATACACAGACCGACCTTACATCATCACGCTTTGGTGATCGTCGTGACAACCTGTCACTTCAGCATTACCCGAAGTGACGGTCCCCATCCAGAATGTTCTCCCACTCGGGACCTAATGGTTCAACACTCAAGAGACTTCTTTAAAGTGAGAGATCATCACTGAGTAAACAACTGCCAGCTACTTTAGCGCCGTGAGGAATGCTTCAAAGATGTGTTCCAAAAGGAGAAAAAGAAAGGAAGAAAAGCTAGAAAGAAGGAAAGAAGCTGCTACACAGCATACAAGAGAATGGCCTCCATTGACTCTCATTCACAGCTGAAGTAGAAGCAATGTGTGAAAAGTGTCTGGTTTTTGTTGGTAGCCTCTTTCTCAGACGGCGCTAATCACAATGAACAGCATACAGTGAGGGAAAAAAGTATTTGATCCCCTGCTGATTTTGTATGTTTGCCCACTGACAAAGACATGATCAGTCTATAATTTTAATGGTAGGTTTATTTGAACAGTGAGAGAGAGAATAACAACAAAATAATCCAGAAAAACGCATGTCAAAAATGTTATAAATTGATTTGCATTTTAATTAGGGAAATAAGTATTTGACCCCTCTGCAAAACCTGATTTAATACATGGTGGCAAAACTCTTGTTGGCAATCACAGAGGTCAGACGTTTCTTGTAGTTGGCCACCAGGTTTGCACACATCTCAGGAAGGATTTTGTCCCACTCCTCTTTGCAGATCTTCTCCAAGTCATTAAGGTTTCGAGGCTGACGTTTGGCAACTTGAACCTTCAGCTCCCTCCACAGATTTTCTATGGGATTAAGGTCTGGAGACTGGCTAGGCCACTCCAGGACCTTAATGTGCTTCTTCTTGAGCCACTCCTTTGTTGCCTTGGCCGTGTGTTTTGGGTCATTGTCATGCTGGAATACCCATCCACGACCCATTTTCAATGCCCTGGCTGAGGGAAGGAGGTTCTTACCCAAAATTTGACGGTACATGGCCCCGTCCATCGTCCCTTTGATGTGGTGAAGTTGTCCTGTCCCCTTAGCAGAAAAACACCCCCAAAGCATAATGTTTCCACCTCCATGTTTGACGGTGGGGATGGTGTTCTTGGGGTCATAGGCAGCATTCCTCCTCCTCCAAACACGGCGAGTTGAGTTGATGCCAAAGAGCTCCATTTTGGTCTCATCTGACCACAACAATTTCACCCAGTTCTCCTCTGAATCATTCAGATGTTCATTGGCAAACTTCAGACGAGCCTGTATATGTGCTTTCTTGAGCAGGGGGACCTTGCGGGCGCTGCAGGATTTCAGTCCTTCACGGCGTAGTGTGTTACCAATTGTTTTCTTGGTGACTATGGTCCCAGCTGCCTTGAGATCATTGACAAGATCCTCCCGTGTAGTTCTGGGCTGATTCCTCACCGTTCTCATGATCATTGCAACTCCACGAGGTGAGATCTTGCATGGAGCCCCAGGCCGAGGGAGATTGACAGTTATTTTCTGTTTCTTCCATTTGCAAATAATCGCACCAACTGTTGTCACCTTCTCACCAAGCTGCTTGGCGATGGTCTTGTAGCCCATTCCAGCCTTGTGTAGGTCTACAATCTTGTCCCTGACAGCTTTGGAGAGCTCTTTGGTCTTGGCCATGGTGCAGAGTTTGGAATCTGATTGATTGATTGCTTCTGTGGACAGGTGTCTTTTATACAGGTAACAAACTGAGATTAGGAGCACTCCCTTTAAGAGTGTGTGCCTAATCTCAGCTCGTTACCTGTATAAAAGACACCTGGGAGCCAGAAATCTTTCTGATTGAGAGGGGGTCAAATACTTATTTCCCTCATTAAAATGAAAATCAATTTATAACATTTTTGACATGCGTTTTTCTGGATTTTTTGTTGTTGTTATTCTGTCTCTCAATGTTCAAATAAACTTACCATTAAAATTATAGACTGATAATTTATTTGTCAGTGGGCAACACAAATGGTTCAGTCGAAGGTTGAATTACATTGTATCATATGTGAAATTGAGGCCAATAGGGGTAATGTAGACAGAGAAGGGTGAGATAGAAATATACAGAGATATTTAGAGAGAGAGAGAGAGAGAGAGCGAGAGGGGGAGAGAGAGAGAGCAAGTGAGAAAATGGAGGAGAAAGGAGATGGAAAAAGAAAGGACAGTGGTGATGAGCATGATCATCCAGTAATGACAACACAGGGTGTTGTTGCATTGTGGATGGTCCCTGGTGTGGTGGTCTCCTGGGAGTACTTAATGGAGACTGTTGTTTAGTCGCAAATGGCACCCTATTCCCTACATAGTGCACTACTTTTGACCAGAGTCCGACAGACAGGATATAATGACCCTTAACGAGGGTAAAGGCCACACACGGCGAGCAGCGAGCACTCTCGCCCCATTTCCCTCTTAGACAACACACACAGGCAGGGCCGGAATGGATGGAGAGATAAAGCAGGGTAAAGAGAAAATAGGTGCATTAGAGGAAGAGAGAGAGAGGAGAAAGAGAGAGAGAGAGAGAGAGAGAGAGAGAGGAGAAAGAGAGAGAGGAGAAAGAGAGAGAGGAGAAAGAGAGAGAGAGAGAGAGAGAGAGATTGAGAGAGCGAGAGAGAGCAAGTGAGAAAATGGAGGAGAAAGGAGATGGAAAAAGAAAAGACAGTGGTGATGAGCATGATCACCCAGTAATGACAACACAGGGTGTTGTTGCATTGTGGATGGTCCCTGGTCTGGTGGTCTCCTGGGAGTACTTAATGGAGAGAGAAAATATGTGCATTAAAGGAAGAGAGAGAGAGAGAGAGAGAGAGAGAGAGAGAGAGAGAGAGAGAGAGAGAGAGAGAGAGAGAGAGAGAGAGAGAGAGAGAGAGAGAGAGAGAGAGAGAGAGAGAGAGAGAGAGAGAGAGAGAGAGAGAGAGAGAGAGAGAGAGAGAGAGAGAGAGAGAGAGAGAGAGAGAGACAGAGAAAGAGAGAGACAGAGAAAGAGAGAGAGAGAGAGAGAGAGAGGGGGAGAAAGAGAGAGAGCGACAGGAGAGCGAGAGAGAGAAAGAGAGCGAGAGAGAGAGAGTGAGAGGAGAAAGAGAGAGAGAGAGAGAGAGAGGAGAAAGAGAGAGTGAGAGAGGAGAAAGAGAGAGAGAGAGAGAGAGCGACAGGAGAAAGAGAGAGAGAGAGATAAAGAGAGAGAGAGAGAGAGAGAGCGAGAGAGAGAGAGAGAGAGCGAGTAGAAAGAGAAAGAGAGAGAGAGAGAGAGGGGAGAAAGAGAGAGCGAGAGGAGAAAGAGAGAGAGAGAGAGAGAGAGCGACAGGAGAAAGATTAGAGAGAGAGAGGAGATAGAGAGAGAGAGAGATAGAGAGGTCATGCTCAACATGAGTGAGATAAACACTCAAATCTAAAAAGAATTCAAGACAAGAAGTGATGAACAACAACTCTATTCAATCAGAATAGAAAAAAAGTAACTCTCACTAGCTAGCTACACAACAAAATCCTAGCCAGCCAGAAAATTGAACTAACTAACTTTAAACATATCTTCTGTTTTTGTGTGTGAAGATTTTTCACTATTTTTGCTGGTTTTTGAGCTAAATTAGAGCTAGCTAGCAACAGAGGCAGACAAATAAAAGTGGTTGCCATGGCAACGGTACAGCAGAACAGAGCAGCAGCAGCAGTAGTAGCAGAGCCCACAGGCACCATGTCCCCACTCCCCCTCAGCACTGAGTCCATTCTCTACCCTCCCGAGCCCACAGGCACCATGTCCCCACTCCCCCTCAGCGCTGAGTTCATTCTCTACCCCCCAGAGCCCACAGGCACCATGTCCCCACTCCCCCTCAGCACTGAGTCCATTCTCTACCCCCCAGAGCCCACAGGCAACATGTCCCCACTCCCCCTCAGCACTGAGTCCATTCTCTACCCTCCAGAGCCCACAGGCACCATGTCCCCACTCCCCCTCAGCACTGAGTCCATTCTCTACCCCCCAGAGCCCACAGGCACCATGTCCCCACTCCCCCTCAGCACTGAGTCCATTCTCTACCCCCCAGAGCCCACAGGCACCATGTCCCCACTCCCCCTCAGCACTGAGTCCATTCTCTACCCCCCAGAGCCCACAGGCACCATGTCCCCACTCCCCCTCAGCACTGAGTCCATTCTCTACCCTCCAGAGGCCCACAGGCACCATGTCCCCACTCCCCCTCAGCGCTGAGTCCATTCTCTACCCTCCAGAGGCCAAAAATGACACAATGAGGAAAGTTTTTAAACAGAATCTACTAAAGGGGAGGCCAGAAACCCTTTTCATAGACCTCTACAAAAACGGTGATGTGAGTAATCTCATCTTTCTCACTGACCAGCCAAATGCATGGTGCTCAGCAGTCTGCTCTCACTACCCATCCATAAAGAAAGAGGGAATCTGTAATGGGTGGAAGCTGAAAGTCAAAGAGACAGATGACCCTGACAGCAACATGATAACACTCAACCTCTACAAGACTGGGACTGTCATGGTGCAAGGTAACCTTAGGCTGTTTGAAACAGACTTTCAGACCATTAAGGAGAGAGCGGAGAGAGAGAAGGACACCACCAGTGACATGCCCTCCCACAAGACAAACTCCACCAGCACCACCCTCACCCCCACTATCCCCACCCAAAAAGGCACATCCAGCACCTCTCTTCCCACCATAGTGGAGGACACGCCCCAGGAGGAGAGCGACCCCCTCAGTGCAGAGCAGGCTCAGGCCCTCCTCACCACCATGGCTGCCATGAGGGATCAGTTCACCGAACTGGAGGGGGAGGTGGTCCTGCTCAGGGAGAGTGTGAGCAAACAGCAAACAGACATCCACACCTTAGAGGAGCGCCTAACCAAGGTTCGGACAGAGCAGGACAGCAGCCTTGCAACACAGCTGAAAGAAGTTCAGCAAGAGAGAGACGGACTCAAGAGAGAGCTGGCTGATCTAACAAAGGAGGTGAGAGAGCTCCAAAAAGACAGGCAGAGCAGTAATAAGCAGCTGACCACACTAAGAGAGGAGCTGCAGGAGAGAAAGAGAACAGAGGACAGGCTGCAGGAGCAGCTAGATCACCACTCTATGACCTGACCTCACACAGCAGAGGAGCCCACCTCAACCAGCCAGGCCCCCCCAGCCCTGCCGGCTGCATGCCTCCCCCCAGCCTACAGAACATCCTCCCACTGACAGCGGCACTGACACAGACCAGCCACAGACCAGCCACACCCCAGCTCCAACACCCACCAGCCCCCACTCTACCCCCTCCAGTCCAGAAGAAACACTGGCTGAGATTGTCCTGTTGATGGTTTCAAATGGGAAGTTTGTTCAGGAGAAGAAACTTTTCCCTAGACACAAAACGAGAAAGTTGTGGTGCCCAACAACGCAGAGTGCCATGGCGGTGCTTGATAAGGCCCAGCTCGGGTCGCCAAGCCACATAATCATACACACAGGAAGCAACGACCTGCGTGCTCAGCAGGAGAAGGTGGCAACTTCACTACGGGGAGTGATTGAGAAGGCCTCCGCAATCTTCCCCAACTCAAGGAACGTGGTGTCAACCCTTCTACAGAGGAAGGACTTCCACCCTGCCACAATCCAAAGAATAAACGCCAGCCTCTCCCGGGACTGTGCCCTGCGACCCAATGTACACCTGGCCCACCATCCTCGATCTGGACTGTCTCTATGACCATGTTCACCTGTACAGGGAGACAGTCCCCATCCTTGCTAAGACTCTCAAGGACGTCACTTTAAACCGCATCCCGACCTCTCCACCCAGGAACAGCGGAGCTATCTCCACCCCTCCGAGATCACAGAGACAACACCCCGGACCAGCACCCTGGACCCCCCAGCCACGACCACAGCACCACCAACCTCAATGCCCACCACAGCCAGCGCAGCACAGACCACCCCAGCCCAGCTTCAGACCCACCCAGACAAGGCCTACCACCCCCCTCCACCCCACCGCAGACCCACACCTGGAGGAGCCACAGCCCGGCAGACAGAGCTATGCACAGGCTGTGAGAGGAGCAACTGGCCCAGCTCCCACCAACGAAATGAGTGACATCAAACAAATGCTGAATCTACTATGCTCACATGTGATAGGCCGAGGGTCATGGTAAGATGAGCACAAGAACTCCACCATCCTCACACTACATCCACCCAAGTGGCATGACACAAATACTATCTTAAATGATAAACAAATTGCATAATAAGAGTTAACCTTAATTGAAAAATCCTATTTTAATAGTTCTTGTTTGATTGTGAGTGTTTATCTAATTTTGAAGGTAAAGAAAAAACTGTTATGAAGTCTTTTTACGTTGCATGTTGGAATTTGTGGTCCTCTGTAGCTCAATTGGTAGAGCATGGCGCTTGTAACGCCAGGGTAGTGGGTTCGATCCCCGGGACCACCCATACGTAAAAATGTATGCACGCATGACTGTAAGTCGCTTTGGATAAAAGCGTCTGCTAAATGTCATATTATTATTATTATTACAAGGATTGAAGTCCTCTGCTTTTGGGCTAAAGAGCAGAAACCCAGACTTCCTTAAAGAAATTAATGATGTTGATATTGTAGTACTACAGGAAACATGGTGCAGAGGTGATGTTTCCACTGGCTGTCCACTAGGTTATAGGGAGATAATCATACCATCCACCAAATTAAAAGGAATCACACAGGGCAGAGACTCAGGGGGAATGCTAATATGGTATAAATCTGAACTAACTAATTCAATCGAATTGATCAAAACAGGATAATTCTTTATCTGGCTAAAAATCAACAAGGAGGCTATCTTAACAGATAAAAACGTCTTCCTTTATGCCACATACATTCCCCCCTCAGAGTCACCCTACTTCAATGAAGAGAGTTTCTCCATTCTAGAGGGGGAGATTAGTCACTTTCAGGCCCAAGGCACTGTGCTGGTCTGTGGAGACCTGAATGCTAGAACAGCAGAAGAACTAGACACTATTAACAGTCATGGGGACAAACACCTACCGGGAAGCAACAACCTTTCCCTCCCCACATACCCCCCCCCAGAAACAACTATGACAAAACAAAAATGGAGTACAGCTCCTGAAGCTCTGTCGAACACTGGGTCTGTACATAGTCAATGGTAGGATAAGAGGGGACTCTTTTGGTAGGTACACCTACAGCTCATCCCTTGGCAGCAGTACTGTAGACTACTTCATCACTGACCTCAACCCAGAGTCTCTCAGAGCCTTCACAGTCTGCCCACTAACACCTCTCTCTGACCACAGTAAAATCACAGTGTATCTGAGAAGAGCAGAACCCAACCATGAAGCATCACGGCCCAATAAATTACATGGTACTAAACAGACCTATAGATGGAGTGCAAACAGTACAGAAATCTACCAAAAAGCAATTAGTAGCCAAAAAATACAATCTCTCCTGGACAACTTTTTAGCCTTAACATTCTCCTACAGCAATGAAGGTGTAAATTTGGCCGTTTGGAACATAAACTTTATATTTGACAGATTAGCATCCTTGGCTAATCTTAAGAAACATAAGAGCAAACCAAAAATAATAGATAATGAAAAATGGTTTGATAATGATTGCAAAAATCCAATATTTATTGGGTGAAAAGCCTAAATGTGCAATTTTGGCAACCAAATATGTGTCCTCCTGCCACAACCTGAGGGACAGCCAGTGAAAAGTGTAATGTAATGTCAATAATATTTCCTGTTTTGTTTTGGCTTTCATACCATGTAATGTGTCTTCTCAGTCATGTTGAGATTGGTCGACTACTACTGCTTTAATGTATTGTTATTCTCATGAATATTGTTGTTGTAGTTGCTGTTAATGGTAATCCCATTTCCACTACTACTATTATTATTATTGCTGTTGGTCCCACCATGTTTGTTATATGTATACTTTGACAATGTAAGTAATTTAACTTGCCATGTCAATAAAGTCTATTGAATTGAATTGAATTGAATTGAGAGAGAGCGAGCGAGAGGAGAAAGAGCACAACTACAACAACATAACCAACAAAAACGGGTCACAACTCCTGCAGCCCTGTCGCACACTGGGTCTGTACATAGTCAATGGTAGGCTTCGAGGGGACTCCTATGGTAGGTACACCTATAGCTCATCTCTTGGCAGTAGTACTGTAGACTACTTTATCACTGACCTCAACCCAGAGTCTCTCAGAGCGTTCACAGTCAGCCCACTGACACCCCTATCAGATCACAGCAAAATCACAGTCTACTTGAACAGAGCAATACTCAATCATGAGGCATCAAAGCCAAAGGAACTGAATAATATTAAGAAATGCTATAGATGGAAGGAAAGTAGTGTTGAAACCTACCAAAAAACAATTAGGCAACAACAAATTCAAACCATTCTAGACAACTTCCTGGACAAAATGTTCCACTGTAATAGTGAAGGTGTAAACTTGGCAGTAGAAAACCTAAACAGTATATTTGACCTCTCAGCTTCCCCATCAAATCTAAAAATCTCTAACAGAAAACCGAAGAAAAGTAACAACAGTGATAAATGGTTTGATGAAGAATGCAAAAACCTAAGAAAGAAATTGAGAAACCTATCCAACCAAAAACATAGAGACCCAGAAAACCTGAGCCTACGCCTTCACTATGGTGAATCACTAAAACAATACAGAAATACACTACGAAAAAAGAAGGAAATCAGCTCAATGTAATTGAAGAATCCATAGACTAACCACTTCTGGGAAAATTGGAAAACACTAAACAAACAACAACACGAAGAGCTATCTATCCAAAACGGAGATGTATGGGTAAACCACTTCTCCAATCTTTTTGGCCATTTAACAGAGAACAAACAGCAAAAAAATATACATGATCAAATGCAAATATTAGAATAAACTATTAAAGACTACCAGAACCCACTGGATTCTCCAATTACATTGAATGAACTACAGGACAAAACACAAACCCTCCAACCCAAAATGGCCTGTGCTGTTGATGGTATCTTCAATGAAATTATAAAATATACAGACCACAAATTTCAATTAGCTATACTTAAACTCTTTAACATCATCCTTAGCTCTGGCATCTTCCCCAATATTTGGAACCAAGGACTGATCACCCCAATCCACAAAAGTGGAGACAAATTTCACCCCAATAACTACCATGGGATATGCGTCAACAGCAACCTTGGGAAAATCCTCTGCATTATCATTAACAGCAGACTAGTTCATTTCCTCAGTGAAAACAATGTACTGAGCAAATGTCAAATTGGCTTTTTACCAAATTACCGTACGACAGACCACATATTCACCCTGCACACTCTAATTGACAAACAAACAAACCAAAACAAAGGCAGTCTTCTCATGCTTTGTTAATTTCAAAAAAGCTTTTGACTCAATTTGGCATGAGGGTCTGCTATACAAATTGATGGAAAGTGGGGTTGGGGGAAAAACATACGACATTATAAAATCCATGTACACAAACAACAAATGTGCGGTTAAAATTGGCAAAAAACACACACATTTCTTTCCACAGGGCCGTGGGGTGAGACAGGGATGCAGTTTAAGCCCAACCCTCTTCAACATATATATAAACGAATTGGCGAGGGCACTAGAACAGTCTGCAGCACCCGGCCTCACCCTACTAGAATCTGAAGTCAAATGTCTACTGTTTGCTGATGATCTGGTGCTTCTGTCACCAACCAAGGAGGCCTACAGCAGCACCTAGATCTTCTGCACAGATTCTGTCAGACCTGGGCCCTGACAGTAAATCTCAGTAAGACAAAAATAATGGTGTTCCAAAAAAGGTCCAGTTGCCAGGACCACAAATACAAATTCCATCTAGACTCTGTTGCCCTAGAGCACACAAAAAAACGATACATACCTCGGCCTAAACATCAGCGCCACAGGTAACTTCCACAAAGCTGTGAACGATCTGAGAGACAAGGCAAGAAGGGCCTTCTATGCCATCAAAAGGAACATAACATTTGACATACCAAATAGGATCTGGCTAAAAATACTTGAATCAGTTATAGAACCCATTGCCCTTTATGGTTGTGAGGTCTGGGGTCCGCTCACCAACCAAGAATTCACAAAATGGGACAAACACCAAATTGAGACTCTGCATTCAGAATTCTGCAAAAATATCCTCTGTGTACAACGAAAAACACCAAATAATGCATGCAGAGCAGAATTAGGCCAATACCCGCAAATTATCAAAATCCAGAAAAGAGCCGTTTAATTCTATAACCACTTAAAAGGAAACGATTCCCAAACCTTCCATAACAAAGCCATCACCTACAGAGAGATGAACTTGGAGAAGAGTCCCCTAAGTAAGCTGGTCCTGGGGCTCTATTCACAAACACAAACAGACCCCACAGAGACCCAGGACAACAACAACAACAGAATTAGACCCAACCAAATCATGAGAAAACAAAAAGAGAATTACTTGACACATTGAAAAGAACAAACAAAAAAACGGAGCAAACTAGAATGCTATTTGGCCCTCAACAGAGAGTACACAGTGGCAGAATACCTGACCACTGTGACTGACCCAAACGTAAGGAAAGCTTTGACTATGTACAGACTCAGTGAGCATAGCCTTGCTATTGAGAAAGGCCGCCGTAGGCAGACCTGGCTCTCAAGAGAAGACAGGCTATGTGCACACTGCCCACAAAATCAGGTGGAAACTGAGCTGCACTTCCTAACCTCCTGCCAAATATATGACCATATTAGAGACACATATTTCCCTCCGATTACAGCGATCCACAAAAAATTTGAAAACAAACCCAATTTTGATAAACTCCCTTATCTACTGGGGGAAAAACCACAGTGTGCCATCACAGCTGCAAGATTTGTGACCTGTTGCCACAAGAAAAGGGCAACCAGTGAAGAACAAACACCATTGTAAATACAATCCATATTTATGTTTATTTATTTTCCCATTTGTACTTTAACTATTTGCACATTGTTACAACACTGTATATAGACATAATATGACATTTGAAATGTCTTTATTCTTTTGGAACTTCTGAGTGTAATGTTTACTGTTAATATTTATTGTTTATTTCACTTTTGTTTACTATCTACTTCACTTGCTTTGGCAATGTTAACATACATTTCCCATGCCAATAAAGCCCTTAAATTGAAATTTAATTTAATTTAATTGAGAGAGAGAGCGAGAGGAGAAAGAGAGAGAGCGAGAGGAGAGAGAGAGCGAGAGGAGAGAGAGAGCGAGAGGAGAGAGAGAGAGAGAGAGAGAGCGAGAGGAAAGAGAGAGAGAAAGAGAGAGAGAAAGAGAGAGAGAGCGAGAGGAGACAGAGAGAGAGAGAGAGAGCGAGAGGAGACAGAGAGAGAGAGAGAGAGAGAGAGGAGAAAGAGAGAGAGAAAGAGAGAGAGAGGAGAAAGAGAGAGAGAGCGAGGAGAAAGAGAGAGAGAGAGGGGGGAGAGAGAGTGAGAGGAGAGAGAGAGCGAGAGGAGAGAGAGAGAGGAGAGAGAGAGGAGAAAGAGAGAGAGAAAGAGAGAGAGGAAAAAGAGAGAGAGAGAGGGGGGAGAAAGAGTGAGAGAGAGAGAGAGCGAGAGGAGAGAGAGAGCGAGAGGAGAGAGAGAGCGAGGAGAAAGAGAGAGAGAGAGGGGGGAGAAAGAGCGAGAGAGAGAGAGAGAGAGAGAGCGAGAGAGAGGTTTTTTTCCTACCATTTGGATGAGTCTCTCCTGGATTCTGTTCAGTGTTGTTCTCAGTCGGCTGCTGATCAGACCCAGACCTGATGACTCATACTGCAGAAGACACACAAAGTCACTTTAATTTACGCACACACACAATCTAACCACAAACTAATCTTAGGGATAGAATAGAGATTAGATAGAGAAAAAAATGCTATATCTTCTCAGTTTGGGAACATTGTGAACGACTCTGCCATCACTCTAGCAGTTAAGAGCGTTTTGACAGTAACCGAAAGGTCGCTGGTTCGGATTCCTGAGCCGGCAAGGTTTAAAAATCTGCTGTTCTGCCCTTGAGCAAGGAAGTTAACCCCCAACAACAACTGCTCCCCGGGTGCCGATAACGTGAACGTCGATTAAGGCAGCCCCCCGCACCTCTCTGATTCAGAGGAGTTGGGTTAAATGCTGAAGACACATTTCAGTTGAATGCATTCAGATGTACAACTGACTAGGTATCCCCCTTTCCTTTCACTCTTGACATTACCATGACAGAGTAGGGGCCTGTAGCTAGTCTCACACCACATTACAATGACAGAGTAGGGACCTGTAGCTAGTCTCACACTACATTACCATGACAGAGTAGGGACCTGTAGCTAACCACATTACCATGACAGAGTAGGGGCCTGTAGCTAACCACATTACCATGACAGAGTAAGGGCCTGTAGCTAACCACATTACCATGACAGAGTAGGGGCCTGTAGCTAACCACATTACCATGACAGAGTAGGGACCTGTAGCTAACCACATTACCATGACAGAGTAGGGGCCTGTAGCTAACCACATTACCATGACAGAGTAAGGGCCTGTAGCTAACCACATTACCATGACAGAGTAAGGGCCTGTAGCTAACCACATTACCATGACAGAGTAAGGGCCTGTAGCTAACCACATTACCATGACAGAGTAAGGGCCTGTAGCTAACCACATTACCATGACAGAGTAGGGGCCTGTAGCTAACCACATTACCATGACAGAGTAGGGACCTGTAGCTAACCACATTACCATGACAGAGTAGGGGCCTGTAGCTAACCACATTACCATGACAGAGTAAGGGCCTGTAGCTAACCACATTACCATGACAGAGTAGGGACCTGTAGCTAACCACATTACCATGACAGAGTAAGGGCCTGTAACTAGTCTCACACCACATTACCATGACAGAGTAGGGACCTGTAGCTAGTCTCACACAACATTACCATGACAGAGTAGGGACCTGTAACTAGTCTCACACCACATTACCATGACAGAGTAGGGACCTGTAGCTAGTCTCACACCACATTACCATGACAGAGTAGGGACCTGTAGCTAGTCTCACACAACATTACCATGACAGAGTAGGGACCTGTAGCTAACCACATTACCATGACAGAGTAAGGGCCTGTAGCTAGTCTCACACCACATGACCATGACAGAGTAGGGACCTGTAGCTAGTCTCACACAACATTACCATGACAGAATAGGGACCTGTAGCTAACCACATTATCATGACAGAGTAGGGACCTGTAACTAGTCTCACACCACATTACCATGACAGAGTAGGGACCTGTAGCTAACCACATTATCATGACAGAGTAGGGACCTGTAACTAGTCTCACACAACATTACCATGACAGAGTAGGGACCTGTAGCTAACCACATTACCATGACAGAATAGGGGCCTGTAGCTAACCACATTACCATGACAGAGTAAGGGCCTGTAGCTAACCACATTACCATGACAGAGTAGGGACCTGTAACTAACCACATTACCATGACAGAGTAGGGACCTGTAGCTAGTCTCACACTACATTACCATGACAGAGTAGGGACCTGTAGCTAACCACGTTACCATGACAGAGTAGGGGCCTGTAGTTAGTCTCACACCACATTACCATGACAGAGTAGGGACCTGTAGCTAGTCTCACACTACATTACCATGACAGAGTAGGGACCTGTAGCTAACCACGTTACCATGACAGAGTAGGGGCCTGTAACTAGTCTCACACCACATGACCATGACAGAGTAGGGACCTGTAGCTAGTCTCACACCACATTACCATGACAGAGTAGGGACCTGTAGCTAGTCTCACACAACATTACCATGACAGAGTAGGGACCTGTAGCTAGTCTCACACTACATTACCATGACAGAGTAGGGGCCTGTAGCTAGTCTCACACTACATTACCATGACAGAGTAGGGGCCTGTAGCTAGTCTCACACCACATTTCCATGACAGAGTAGGGGCCTGTAGCTAACCACATTACCATGACAGAGTAGGGACCTGTAGCTAGTCTCACACTACATTACCATGACAGAGTAGGGACCTGTAGCTAACCACGTTACCATGACAGAGTAGGGGCCTGTAACTAGTCTCACACCACATTACCATGACAGAGTAGGGACCTGTAGCTAACCACATTATCATGACAGAGTAGGGACCTGTAACTAGTCTCACACAACATTACCATGACAGAGTAGGGACCTGTAGCTAGTCTCACACCACATTACCATGACAGAGTAGGGACCTGTATCTAGTCTCACACTACATTACCATGACAGAGTAGGGACCTGTAGCTAACCACGTTACCATGACAGAGTAGGGGCCTGTAACTAGTCTCACACCACATGACCATGACAGAGTAGGGACCTGTAGCTAGTCTCACACCACATTACCATGACAGAGTAGGGACCTGTAGCTAGTCTCACACAACATTACCATGACAGAGTAGGGACCTGTAGCTAGTCTCACACTACATTACCATGACAGAGTAGGGGCCTGTAGCTAGTCTCACACTACATTACCATGACAGAGTAGGGGCCTGTAGCTAGTCTCACACCACATTACCATGACAGAGTAGGGGCCTGTAGCTAACCACATTACCATGACAGAGTAGGGACCTGTAGCTAGTCTCACACTACATTACCATGACAGAGTAGGGACCTGTAGCTAACCACGTTACCATGACAGAGTAGTGGCCTGTAACTAGTCTCACACCACATTACCATGACAGAGTAGGGGCCTGTAGCTAACCACATTACCATGACAGAGTAGGGACCTGTAGCTAGTCTCACACTACATTACCATGACAGAGTAGGGACCTGTAGCTAACCACGTTACCATGACAGAGTAGTGGCCTGTAACTAGTCTCACACCACATTACCATGACAGAGTAGGGACCTGTAGCTAGTCTCACACCACATTACCATGACAGAGTAGGGACCTGTAGCTAACCACATTACCATGACAGAGTAGGGACCTGTAGCTAACCACGTTACCATGACAGAGTAGGGCCTGTAGCTAGTCTCACACCACATTACCATGACAGAGTAGGGACCTGTAGCTAGTCTCACACCACATTACCATGACAGAGTAGGGACCTGTAGCTAGTCTCACACTACATTACCATGACAGAGTAGGGGCCTGTAGCTAGTCTCACACTACATTACCATGACAGAGTAGGGGCCTGTAGCTAGTCTCACACCACATTACCATGACAGAGTAGGTACCTGTAGCTAACTACATTACCATGACAGAGTAGGGGCCTGTAGCTAACCACATTACCATGACAGAGTAAGGGCCTGTAGCTAGTCTCACACTACATTACCATGACAGAGTAGGGACCTGTAGCTAGTCTCACACCACATTACCATGACAGAGTAGGGACCTGTAGCTAACCACGTTACCATGACAGAGTAGGGGCCTGTAACTAGTCTCACACCACATGACCATGACAGAGTAGGGACCTGTAGCTAGTCTCACACCACATTACCATGACAGAGTAGGGACCTGTAGCTAGTCTCACACAACATTACCATGACAGAGTAGGGACCTGTAGCTAGTCTCACACTACATTACCATGACAGAGTAGGGGCCTGTAGCTAGTCTCACACTACATTACCATGACAGAGTAGGGGCCTGTAGCTAGTCTCACACCACATTACCATGACAGAGTAGGGGCCTGTAGCTAACCACATTACCATGACAGAGTAGGGACCTGTAGCTAGTCTCACACTACATTACCATGACAGAGTAGGGGCCTGTAGCTAACCACATTACCATGACAGAGTAGGGACCTGTAGCTAGTCTCACACTACATTACCATGACAGAGTAGGGACCTGTAGCTAACCACGTTACCATGACAGAGTAGTGGCCTGTAACTAGTCTCACACCACATTACCATGACAGAGTAGGGACCTGTAGCTAGTCTCACACCACATTACCATGACAGAGTAGGGACCTGTAGCTAGTCTCACACCACATTACCATGACAGAGTAAGGGCCTGTAGCTAGTCTCACACCACATTACCATGACAGAGTAGGGACCTGTAGCTAGTCTCACACCACATTACCATGACAGAGTAGGGACCTGTAGCTAGTCTCACACTACATTACCATGACAGAGTAGGGACCTGTAGCTAGTCTCACACCACATTACCATGGATTCACAGCTAATTTCAACACTTCTGTGCTGTTTTGGCATATAATACACACATCTGTGTCCAATATGGCTGGGAAAAGCCTGCTTTAACGTGTTCATTTACACCTCTGCTTGGCAGATATAAATGCCAGGAAAAATGCAAAGCAGGGCTCACTTGCAAAAAAAACACATTCAAATCTCTAGTGACCTACGTGGTAAAATGAAAGGTTGATAAACAATATATATTTGCCAATTAAATGTATCCGTCCGTGTCTGAACCAATATTGGCCTTGGTTTCTCAAATGACTGCCTCGCCTGGTTCACCAACTACTTCTCAGATAGAGTTCAGTGTGTCAAATCGGAGGGCCTGTTGTCTGGACCTATGGCAGTCTCTATGGGGGTGCCACAGGGTTCAATTCTTGGGCCGACACTTTTCTCTGTGTATATCAATGATGTCGCTCTTGCTGCTGGTGACTCTCAGATCCACCTCTACTCAGACGACACCATTTTGTATACATCTGGCCCTTCATTGGACACTGTGTTAACAAACCTCCAAACAAGCTTCAATGCCATACAACAATCCTTCAGTAGCCTCCAACTGCTCTTAAACACTAGTAAAACTAAATGCATGCTTTTCAATCGAACGCTGCTGGCACCCGCCCACCCGACTAGAATCACCACTCTCGACGGGTCTGACCTAGAGTATGTGGACAACTACAAATACCTAGGTGTCTGGTTAGACTGTAAACTCAACTTCCAGACTCACATAAAGAATCTCCAATCCAAAGTTAAATCTAGAATCGGCTTCCTATTTCGCAACAAAGCCTCCTTCACTCATGCTGCCAAACATGCCCTCGTAAAACTGACTATCCTACCGATCCTTGACTTCGGCGATGTCATTTACAAAATAGCCTCCAACACTCTACTCAGCAAACTGGATGTAGTCTATCACAGTGCCATCCGTTATGTCTCCAAAGCCCCATACACTACCCACCACTGTGACCTGTACGCTCTTGTTGGCTGGTCCTCACTACATGTTCGTCGTCAAACCCACTGGCTCCAGGCCATCTATAAATCACTGCTAGGCAAATCCCCGCCTTATCTTAGCTCATTGGTCACCATAGCAGCACCCACCCGTAGTCTGCGCTCCAGCAGGTATATCTCACTGGTCATTCCCAAAGCCAACACCTCCTTTGGCCGCCATTCCTTCCAGTTCTCTGCTGCCAATGACTGGAACGAATTGCAAAAATCTCTGAAGCTGGAGACTCTTATCTCCCTCAATAACTTTAAGCATCAGTTGTCAGAGCACCTTACCGATCACTGCACCTGTACACAGCCCATCTGAAATTAGCCCACCCAACTACCTCATCCCTATATTGTTATTTATTTTGCTCTTTTGCACCCCAGTATCTCTATTTGCACATAATCTCTTGCACATCTAGCATTCCAGTGTTAATACTATTGTAATTATTCTGCACTATAGCCTATTTATTGCCTTACCTCCATAACTTGCTACATTTGCACACACTGTATATATATTTTCTGTTGTATTTTTGACTTTATGTTTTTTTACCCCATATGTAACTCTGTGTTGTTTTTATTGCACTGCTTTGCTTTATCTTGGCCAGGTCGCAGTTGTAAATGAGAACCTGTTCTCAACTGGTTTACCTGGTTAAATAAAGGTGAAATAAAAATAAATAAATAAAATAAAATTGGTCACCATAGCAGCACCCACCCGTAGTCTGCGCTCCAGCAGGTATATCTCACTGGTCATTCCCAAAGCCTACACCTCCTTTGGCCGCCATTCCTTCCAGTTCTCTGCTGCCAATGACTGGAACGAATTGCAAAAATCTCTGAAGCTGGAGACTCTTATCTCCCTCAATAACTTTAAGCATCAGTTGTCAGAGCACCTTACCGATCACTGCACCTGTACACAGCCCATCTGAAATTAGCCCACCCAACTACCTCATCCCTATATTGTTATTTATTTTGCTCTTTTGCACCCCAGTATCTCTATTTGCACATAATCTCTTGCACATCTAGCATTCCAGTGTTAATACTATTGTAATTATTCTGCACTATAGCCTATTTATTGCCTTACCTCCATAACTTGCTACATTTGCACACACTGTATATATATTTTCTGTTGTATTTCTGACTTTATGTTTTTTACCCCATATGTAACTCTGTGTTGTTTTTATTGCACTACTTTGCTTTATCTTGGCCAGGTCGCAGTTGTAAATGAGAACCTGTTCTCAACTGGCTTACCTGGTTAAATAAAGGTGAAAAAAAACAAACAAACAAACAAAAAAAAAAATATTCACCATTACCAAAAAAAGTGTTGTTTTGATAAACTGAGGTGAAAGTGACAATAGAGAACAAAAGTGTCTAGAACAACCCCCAAAACATTTAGTGAGAAAATAAACGGAAAACACCAAAGCTGTTTCTATTGTAGGTAACCCAGTACATAGAATTGTTGACACATCATACTTTATGACTGATGCCTGGGCTCAATATGAGTGCAGTCAACCATTACCATATCCAGCAATGATCTGGGTTTTTCCACCAGGCAGACAGACAGACAGTCAATTCAAAAGGAAAATAATGGTCAAATTTGAGTTCTGACGCCGGGGGCTTTGTGACTAAGGCCAGGATGGTGCTTTTACATTTACATTTACATTTACGTCATTTAGCAGACGCTCTTCTCCAGAGCGACTTACAGTTTGTGAGTGCATACATTATTTTTACATACTGGCCCCCCGTGGGAATCAAACCCACAACCCTGGCGTTGCAAACACCATGCTCTACCAACTGAGCTACATCCCTGCCGGCCATTCCCTCCCCTACCCTGGACGACGCTGAGCCAATTGTGCGCCGCCCCATGGGTCTCCCGGTCGCGGCCGGCTACGACAGAGCCTGGATTCGAACCAGGATCTCTAGTGGCACAGCTAGCACTGCGATGCAGCACCTTAGACCACTGCGCCACTCGGGAGACTTTTACCCTTTCGAATATTAATATCACTCATTACTCAATAAATGGGGGGCTGTATCAACCTCATCTCAATGCTCATGGTATTATAAGCCATCCATAGATCACAATAACAGTGTATACGTGCATATACACTACCAGTCAAAAGTTTGGACACATCTACTCATTCAAGGGTTTTTCTTTATTTTTATAATTTTTTACATTGGAGAATAATAGTGAAGACATCAAAACTATGAAATAACACATATGGAATCATGTAGTAACCAAAAAAAAGTGTTAAACAAATCAAAATATATTTTATATTTGAGTTTCTTCAAATAGCCACCCTTTGCCTTGATGACAGCTTTGCACACTCTTGGCATTCTCTCAACCAGCTTCACCTGGAATGCTTTTCCAACAGTCTTGAAGGAGTTCCCACATATGCTGAGCACTTGTTGGCTGCTTTTCCTTCACACTGCGGTCCGACTCATCTCAAACCATCTCAATTGGGTTGAGGTCAGGGGATTGTGTAGGCCAGGTCATCTGATGCAGTACTCCATCACTCTCCTTCTTGTTAAAATAGCCCTTACACAGCCTGGAGGTGTGTTGGGTCATTGTCCTGTTGAAAAACAAATGATAGTCCCACTAAGCCCAAACCAGATGGGATGGCGTATCGCTGCAGAATGCTGTGGTAGCCATGCTGGTTAAGTGTGCCTTGAATTCTAAATAAATCACAGACAGTGTCACCAGCAAAGCACCCCCACACCATAACACCTCCTCCTCCATGCTTTACGGTGGGAAATACACATGCAGAGATCATCTGTTCACCCACACAGCGTCTCACAAAGAAACGGCCGTTGGAACCAAAAATCTCCAATTTGGACTCCAGACCAAAGGACACATTTCCATCGGTCTAATGTCCATTGCTCGTGTTTCTTCGCCCAAGCAGGTCTCTTATTCTTATTGGTGTCCTTTAGTAGTGGTTTCTTTGCAGCAATTCGATCATGAAGGCCTGATTCACACAGTCCCCTCTGAACAGTTGATGTTGAGATGTGTCTGTTACTTGAACTTGAATTTGGGCTACAATTTCTGAGTCTGGTAACGCTAATGAACTTATCCTCTGCAGCAGAGGTAACTCTGGGTCTTCCATTCCTGTGGTGGTCCTCATGAGAGCCAGTTTCATCATAGCGCTTGATGGTTTTTGTGACTGCACTTGAAGAAACGTTAAAAGTTCTTGAAATTTTCCGGATTTACTGACCTTCATGTCTTAAAGTAATGATGGACTGTCGTTTCTCTTTGCTTATTTGAGCTGTTCTTGGCATAATATGGACTTGGTCTTTTACCAAATAGGGCTATCTTCTCTATACCCTCCCTACCTTGTCACAACACAACTGATTGGCTCAAACGCATTAAGAAGGAAAGACATTCCACAAATTAACTTTTAAGAAGGCACACCTGTTAATTGAAATGCATTCCAGGTGACTACCTCATGAAGCTGATTGAGAGAATGCCAAGAGTGTGCAAAGCTGTCATCAAGGCAAAGGGTGGCTATTTGAAGAATCTCAAATATATTTAGATTTATTTAACACATTCTTGGTTACTACATGATTCCATATGTGTTATTTCATAGTTTTGATATCTTCACTATTATTCTACAATGTAGAAAGTAGTCAAAATAAAGAAAAACCCTGGAATGAGTAGGTGTGTCCTAACTTTTGACTGGTACTGTACATTTTCGGGGGGGGGGGGGGGGGGGGGGGGGCTTTGAATGAGAGCCATATTGAACTGGAAACTAACAAGGAGCGGCAGAGTGATAGAGGCAGGAAGAGAGACAGTTGAAGAAGTAAAGGAAGAGTGAACCCAAAAGGGTGAGAGATGGAGGAGGAAACTGAGATGGAAAGGCAGAGAGAGAGAGGAGAGAAAATGAGAGAGAGACAGAGAGGAAAACAAGAGGAAAAAAGATGGGGAGAGCGAGAGAAAATACAGAGAGAGAGAGAGAGACAGAGAGAAATACAGGGAGAGAAAGAGAGAGAAAGGAGAGAGAGAGAGAAATACAGACAGAGAGGAGAGAAAGAGAGAGAAAGAGAAAATACAGAGAGAGAGTGAGAAAGAGAGAGAAATGAAAATACAGAGAGAGGAGAGAGAGCAAATACAGAGAAAGGAGAGAGATAGAAAATACAGAGAAAGGAGAGAAAGGAGAGAGAGAAATACAGAGAGAGGAGAGAAAGAGAGAAAGGAGAGAGAGAGAGAGAAATACAGAGAGAGGAGAGAGAGAAAATACAGAGAGGAGAGAGAGAAAATACAGAGAGGAGAGAGAGAGAAAGGAGAGAGAAATACAGAGAGAGAGAAAATACAGAGAGGAGAGCAAGAGAGAGAGAGAGAGAGAAATACAGAGAGAGAGAAAATACAGAGAGTGGAGAGAAAGAGAGAGAAAGGAGAGAGAGAGAAATACAGAGAGAGAGAAAATACAGAGAGGAGAGAAAGAGAGAGAAAGGAGAGAGAGAGAGAAATACAGAGAGAGAGAAAATACAGAGAGAGAGAAATAGAGAGAGAGAGAAATGCAGAGAGAGAGACAATGAGAGAAAGAAGATGGGGAGAGCGAGAGAAAAAACAGAGAGAGGAGAGAGAGAGGAGAGAAATATTATTAATATTATTATTATTATTATTAAATATTAAGAAAGAGAGAGAAAGGAGAGAGAGAGATAAATACAGAGAGAGACAAGGAGAGGAAGAAGATGGGGAGAGAGAGAGAATATAGAGAGAGGAGAGAAAGAAAGGAGAGAGAGAGAGAAATACAGAGAGAGAGAGAATACAGAGAGAGAGAGAAATACAGAGAGAGATAAATACAGAGAGAGAGAAGGAGAGAAAATAAGTGCAGAGAGAGACAGAGACATTTAGAAATGCAGAGAGAAATAAAGAAGGTGAAAACAAGGGATGCCCTGTCAAGGTGCAATGCGACTCCTGTCCTGTCCCTGGACCCCCTGAGGAGAAGCCAGTCAGGACCCAGGAAGCAGAGCAGCAGCAGAGCCTCATCCACTCTGGCATGTGACAGCCATTTTGTTGACATCATTACCAGCTCCCCCGGGGTTTATTAGTCACACATCCAGTGGCTTGTGAGAGTATTCACCCCCCTTGGCATTTTTCCTATTTGTTGCCTTACAACCTGGTATTAAAATTGATTTTTTGGGGGTTTGTATCATTTAATTTACACAACATGCCTACCACTTTGAAGATGCAAAATCTTTTTTGGGGTGAAACAAACAAAAACTAAGACAAAAAAACTGAAAACTTGAGCGTGCATAACTATTCACCCCCCTACAAAGTCAATACTTTGTAGAGCCACCTTTTGCAGCAATTACAGCTGCAAGTCTCTTTGGGTATGTCTCTATAAGCTTGGCACATCTAGCCACTGGTATTTTTGCCCATTCTTCAAGGCAAAACTGCTCTAGCTCCTTCAAGTTGGATGGGTTCCGCTTGTGTACAGCAATCTTTAAGTCATACCACAGATTCTCAATTGGATTGAGGTCTGGCCTTTGACTAGGCCATCCCAAGACATTTAAATGTTTCCCCTTAAACCACTCAAGTGTTGCTTTAGCAGTATGCTTAGGGTCATTGTCCTGCTGGAAGGTGAACCTCCGTCTCAGTCTCAAATCTCTGGAAGACAAACAGGTTTCCCTCTACAATTTCCCTGTATTTAGCGCCATCCATCATTCCTTCAATTCTGACCAGTTTCCCAGTCTCTGCTGATGAAAAACATCCCCACAGCATGATGCTGCCACCACCATGCTTCACTGTGGGGATGGTGTTCTCGGGGTGATGAGAGGTGTTGGGTTTGTGCCAGACATAGCGTTTTCCTTGATGGCCAAAAAGCTTAATTTTAGTCTCATCTGACCAGAGTACCTTCTTCCATATGTTTGGGGAGTCTCCCACATGCCTTTTGGCGAACACCAAACGCGTTTGCTTATTTTTTTCTTTAAGCAATGGCTTTTTTCTGGCCACTCTTCTATAAAGCCCAGCGGAGTGTACGGCTTAAAGTGGTCCTATGGACAGATACTCCAATCTCCGCTGTGGAGCTTTGCAGCTCCTTCAGGGTTATCCTTGGTCTCTCTGTTGCCTCTCTGATTAATGCCCTCCTTGCCTGGTCCGTGAGTTTTGGTGGGCGGCCCTCTCTTGGCATGTTTGTTGTGGTGCCATATTCTTTCAATTTTTTAATAATGGATTTCATGGTGCTCCGTGGGATGTTCAAAGTTTCAGATATTTTTTTATAACCCAACCCTGATCTGTAGTTCTCCACAACTTTGTCCCTGATCTGTTTGGAGAGCTCCTTGGTCTTCATGGTGCCGCTTGCTTGGTGGTGCCCCTTGCTTAGTGGTGTTGCAGACTCTGATATCATGTGACACTTAGATTGCACACAGGTGGACTTTATTTAACTAATTATGTGACGTCTGAAGGTAATTGGTTGCACCAGATCTTATTTAGGGGCTTCATAGCAAAGGGGGTGAATACATATGCACGCACCACTCTTCCATTATTTATTTTGTATAATTTTTTGGAACAAGTAATTTTTTTCATTTCACTTCACCAATTTGGACTATTTTGTGTATGTCCATTACTGAAATCCAAATAAACATCAATTTAAATTACAGGTTGTAATGCAACAAAATAGGAAAAATGCCAAGGAGGATGAATACTTTTGCAAGGCACTGTAGTCCCACGCACACTGAGCGCTTCCTTTAGCGAAAGCTTTAGCTGCTAAAATAGCCTCAGAAGAGTTTTAACGTGATAACGAAACAATGTTGTTTTTACAGGGGCAGAAAACTGTTACTCTTTGTGGCCTATCCGTAAGAAAATAGATTAAAGGTGAGCGAAAGAGGGGGGGAAGAAGAGAGGTGGAGTAGAAGTGTCAACTGAAGGAATACAGTACTGAAGATTAATACAGAACAGTTAGCACCTCAGTGCCCCTTATCTTAGTGAAAAGACAAGTTAGCACCTCAGTGTCCCTTATCTTAGTGAAAAGACAAGTTAGCACCTCAGTGTCCCTTATCTTAGTGAAAAGACAAGTTAGCACCTCAGTGTCCCTTATCTTAGTGAAAAGACAAGTTAGCACCTCAGTGTCCCTTATCTTAGTGAAAAGACAAGTTAGCACCTCAGTGTCCCTTGTCTTAGTAAACAGACTAGTTATCACCTCAGTGTCCCTTATCTTAGTGAACAGTCTGAAAATATCTGTAACAATGCAATGTTTTCGAGGGTGACTTGTTCTGAAAACACTCATTAATTCTAACTCCATTAGAACACTATAAGCACCAATACAGTGCTCTCTCATACATTGGATCAACAAAAAGCAATCTCAGGTGATTTCAGCTACAGCCCCATGACCATTTCCCATGAGTGATGTGTGTATGAGAGGTGGAACATAGAAGCAGTCCCCACATACAGATAATTCAGTGGTAAATAATATATAAGATAACATATGAGAAACATAGAACACATTCACATTAGGGACACTAATGAACATAATGCAAGTCTGTCACGTACAACAACATGTCTATAATGTATGGTTGTGTAGAACTGTACAAGACCCTCAGGGCCAGTTTCCCGGACACAGGTTACGACTAGTCCTGGACTAAAAAGCATGGTCAATGAATAATCTCCATTGAAATAGCTTTTTAGTATTTTTCCGTACCATATCGTTGCGGCCGAAGAAGGCGTAGACAGCATACAGGTAGTAATCAAACAGCTGGGAAACACAGTGGACGGCTTCAAAGGCTATAGGCTTCAGAATGTTCATCATCTGCATGTATTTTCCTGTATGGGAAAGATTAGAAAGGCATATTATTATATATGTTATTATATATGTTATTATATATGTTATTATATATATTATTATATATGTTATTATATATGTTATTATATATGTTATTATATACTATTAGATATGAAATAACAAAACAATTGATATCAGTTAAACAGTTATCAACAGAAAGGTTAAAAAAGCTCCTCTCAAAAACTACTACCCTGGCATATTAGATACTTGGAAATTCAGTTTGGATCTTTCATATCTAAAAAAGTTACAAAAGCAATTTATCCAAAACCCTAGTGTCATCTTTTTGGGGGATTTGAATGGGATAAATTAAAATGTTTGAATGTAACTTTTAAGAAAATATCCCCTGGGCGATTTACAGTACATGATTGATATGAATGTGATCAGAATGCAAAAAAATTGACATGACGTTTGACATCAGCACTGCACCAAATGAGAACACGTATAATGTGATTAAACAACTGATTTACTCTCTATTCACCACTATCAGATGTCCTGGGACGTAAAGGCTCTCAACTGTTCATCATATCCAAACAAAGGGTCTCAACTGTTCATCATATCCAACTAAAGGCTCTCAACTGTTCATCATATCCAAATAAAGGGTCTCAACTGTTCATCATATCCAAATAAAGGGTCTCAACTGTTCATCATATCCAACTAAAGGCTCTCAACTGTTCATCATATCCAAATAAAGGGTCTCAACTGTTCATCATATCCAAATAAAGGGTCTCAACTGTTCATCATATCCAACTAAAGGCTCTCAACTGTTCATCATATCCAAATAAAGGGTCTCAACTGTTCATCATATCCAAATAAAGGGTCTCAACTGTTGATCATATCCAACTAAAGGGTCTCAACTGTTCATCATATCCAAATAAAGGGTCTCAACTGTTCATCATATCCAACTAAAGGCTCTCAACTGTTCATCATATCCAAATAAAGGGTCTCAACTGTTCATCATATCCAACTAAAGGCTCTCAACTGTTCATCATATCCAAATAAAGGGTCTCAACTGTTGATCATATCCAACTAAAGCAGACAGCATTGTAGCTGGGGTAACATTAGGTCCCAGGATTCCCATAGTAATATAATCCAAGATGTTTTAAGTCAATCATAATCGAATAGTGATTTATCATAATAATAAATCGCCCAGCCAATGGAGCATTTACATGTACTCTGAGGGGATGGAATTTGATTTCAGAAAAAGGTAATAAAATGAATAGCTACAGAGCACAGCGCTGTAACAAGTTTACCATTGAATCAGAACTGATTAAATAGCCACTCGCCTTTTTGAGCTGAGACCGGCACTTTCTCACTTTATCTTTCTGAGAACGGTAGAACCCTGTCATCTAACCTTTCAGAGCACTATTGAAACAGAAATCCAGATGAGGATTTATTTCACATTAAGTGATGTGGAAAAAGTTTGATTTCATGTGCTCCAATGGTATACTGTACATTTTCTATTTTACATATTATGTTTTAAATCATACATGTACTATTATACATCTGAAATGCAAAAAAAATAAATTAAATGAATTTACAACACTGTAAGTGAACTGCGCTGGTCATTTAGAATGTGGTTTAGAAACGTAATTAAATTCAAATCAGATAAAAACACGAGTGAAAAAAAGAGATTTCTTCACAAACTAGGAGCCTTAACTACCTCGCTTATTATAATGACATTTCTTCCTCTCCAATCAAATCAAATCAAAGAGGGGTTGCATTTCGAGCAGGAAGCAAAATTGACGGTGAGGCCCGACACCTCACAACTGACGTCAAACAGACATTTACATTTCACTTAAGAAATGAAAGGTCACTGGGGTTTGGCGTGGATAATGACAGGCTAATGACGGCAGGTACAGGCCAGTCACACCACCAGGTAGCCTTGGGAATAGGGTCCTGGTTCCTCCCATTCTTAATGAGCGATGAGCTTGTTAATTGGTGCCGTTATCAAGGTCTACGGAGGGAGAGGGGTCACCACGGTCATCACTTAGTGTCTTGGATGTTTCTGGGAGGTGAGAGAAGAGGAACAGAGGAGAGGAGAAGATTACTCACCGACCAGGCGGATCACATTGAGGGTTGTGTTGGTCAGGATGGGCGCATTGGCGCCCTTGTTAAGACTGTAGTCTGACTTCTTCCTGCTGCGCAGAGAGAAGGGGAGAAGGGAGGCGCTGATTAGTGAGAGAGGAGAGGCGTGAGGGCGGGACAACAAGACAGCGGTTCAGGTTCATAACCCTGAGGCTCGGTGGTTGAGCCCAGACATAGACAGTGCTTCAGGTTCATAACCCTGTGGCTCGGTGGTTGAGCCCAGACATAGACAGTGCTTCAGGTTCATAACCCTGTGGCTCGGTGGTTGAGCCCAGACATAGACAGTGCTTCAGGTTCATAACCCTGTGGCTCGGTGGTTGAGCCCAGACATAGACAGTGCTTCAGGTTCATAACCATGTGGCTCGGTGGTTGAGCGCAGACATAGACAGTGCTTCAGGTTCATAACCCTGTGGCTCGGTGGTTGAGCCCAGACATAGACAGCTGTTCAGTTTCATAACCCTGAGGCTCGGTGGTTGAGCCCAGACATTCATTCGTAAAATCTCCTTAATTTATCAATTAAGAGGCGTGACACGAGAGGGCTAAAGACGTAGCTAAACGAGGGTTGAGGCGGTGGTGAACCGCTGATCTTACAGAACTAGCCCCCTGACTAACGATGCAACTGCATCTACCACCATTCATTAGAACATCTCTAATTGCTGGACATGTTCGTGGCCTTCCAGCAGCCCTTCAATTAGCCAGAGATTCCTTCTGATATATTGGGAAATGAGCATGTTAGAGGCTTAGATCAGTACAACACACTGGGGAGAATGCAGACCTTGCAGGCACTGTGTTCTGCTTCCTGTAGTGAACCCAAGGCAATCGCCACACAACATGCATGGAAATCAATAACTGTGTGTAATGTCAATGTACATCATCAATTCATTCATTCCTACATCCGTTCTTAATGAAGAGCTTTTGAATAAGTAAACGTGGTTTTTGCCCCCTGCTGCACATCTGGCACTCTCACGCAATTAGCTGCCATATTGTAGCATGCAGTCACATCCACAGTCTTGCCACTGATTTACTGCAGAATCTCCCCTCCTCTCTGTTAACGAGAGAACAATGGGAGGGTGTGTGTGTGTGTGTGTGTGTGTGTGTGTGTGTGTGTGTGTGAAGTAGTCGTTTTTCCAGTGGGAGGAAATGTATTTGAATGATCTGTTACAAAACGGCTTCATTGAAAGCTTAATGAAATACTGTAGAAGATGACGATTTGAGAACATTTTCACATGGGGATGAAAAGCCTCTTGGTAATTCATCCTGTTTTAATGATTGTGTTTATCAAACATGGGATTTGAGTGCTATTAAGTAAGGGGAGGGTAAAAGAGAACGTTTCATTGTGTAGACAAAGAACTTGATGCAATTGTGCCAACGTCGATGGGTTATGTAGGGGTGAGCTAAACATATATATTGAGACGCCTATTCTAAATATGTAGCCAATATATGCATTTTAATTGCCCTTTCTGCCACGATATACACTTGTCCTTATTCCAGAAAGCCCACCAGATATACCCTGGCATTATGTGGCTGAGCCATGATGAGAAACTGAAATCGTTTTTTGTCCACTGTGTATTTCCGTTTGCAGAATTTTCAGATAAAGCATGGAATAATTAAATTCTACAAATATTTAGCTCCTATTTGGCAAATGGCACGTATGTAAACTACCGTTCAAAAGTTTGGGGTCACTTAGAAATGTCCTTGTTTTCGAAAGGAAAGCAAACATTTTTGTCCATTAAAATAACATCAAATTCATCAGAAATACAGTGTAGACATTGTTAATGTTGAAAATGGCTATTGTAGCTGGAAATGGCTGATTTTTAATGGAATATCTACATAGGCGTACAGAGGCCCATTATCAGCAACCATCAGTCCTGTGTTCCAATGGCACGTTGTGTTTGCTAATCCAAGTTTATCATTTAAAAAGGCTAATTGATCATTAGAAAACCCTTTTGCAATTATGTTAGCACAGCTGAAAACTGTTGTGCTGATTAAAGAAGCAATAAAACAGGCCTTCTTGAGACTAGTTGAGTATCTGGAGCACCAGCAATTGTGGGTTCAATTACAGGCTCAAAATGGCCAGAAACAAATAACTTTCTTCTGAAACTCGTCAGTCTATTCTTGTTCTGAGAAATGAAGGCTATTCCATGCGAGAAATTGCCAAGAAACTGAAGATCTTGTACAACGCTGTGTAATACTCCCTTCACAGAACAGCGCAAACTGGCTCTAACCAGAATAGAAAGAGGAGTGGGAGGCCCCGGTGCACATTAGTGTGTCTAGTTTGAGAAACAGACGCCTCACAAGTCCTCAACTGGCAGCTTCATTAAATAGTACCCGCAAAACACCAGTCTCAACGTCAACAGTGAAGAGGTGACTCCGGGATGCTGACCTTCTAGGCAGAGTTGCAAAGAAAAAGCAATTTCTCAGACTGGCCAATAAAAATAAAAGATTAAGATGGGCAAAAGAACACAGACACTGGACAGAGGAAGATTGGAAAAAAGTGTTATGGACAGACGAATCGAAGTTTGAGGTGTTCGGAGCACAAAGAAGAACATTTGTGAGACGCAGACCAAATGAAAATATGCTGGAGGAGTGCTTGATGCCATCTGTCAAGCATGGTGGAGGCAATGTGATGGTCTGGGGGTGCTTTGGTGGTGGTAAAGTGGGAGATTTGTCCAGGCTAAAAGGGATCTTGAAGAAGGAAGGCTATCACTCCATTTTGCAACGCCATGCCATACCCTGTGGACGCCGCTTGATTGGAGCCTATTTCCCCCTACAACAGGACAATGACAAAAAGCACAGCTCCAAACTACGCAATAACTATTTAGGGAAGAAGCAGTCAGCTGTTGTGGGAGCAGCTTGACCGTATGGTACGTAAGAAGTGCCCATCAAGCCAATCCAACTTGTGGGAGGTGCTTCAGGAAGCATGGGGTGAAATCTCTTCAGATTACCTCAACAAATTGACAACTAGAATGCCAAAGGTCTGCAAGGCTGTAATTGCTGCAAATGGAGGATTATTTGACGAAAGCAAAGTTTGAAGGACACAATTATTATTTCAATTAAAAATCAATATTTCTAACCTTGTCAATGACTACATTTCCTATTCATTTTGCTATATTTCCTATTCAAACTCATTTAATGTATGTTTTCATGGAAAGAAATTACATTTCTAAGTGACCCCAGACTTTAGTACGGTGGTGTATATAAATTGTGTGTAGGCCTGTCTTACACTTGGATATTGTCTTTGTGTCAGACTGGGTCCAAATGCCTTCTGTTTCATTTTTCAGGATTTATATTTTTGGATTTTTTTGGGGTATTCTTTTTACTGCTCTAGGGATATAATTATTGCTTGGATAACCTTATCTACTATTATGTATTGATTTATTTTTCACTTTATGTGGTGCGTACTGCACAGAACACCGGAAGAATTATCACAGAATTATTGTAATGTTTGTTTATGTGTCAGTTAATCCCATAAGGGATGGGTTGCCAACTGGCGATTTGACACGAAAATAAAATGTCATTCATTCATTCATGCAGCTGTTTCAACCCTACACTGAGAGAAAAAATTATGACAATTCCTTCAAAATGATGTATATAATGCATGTATCTTTCCACTTATAGATGTTCATCATACATTAACTACTAGCATAGTTTGTGAGAACTTGACCAGTAAACTCGCGGGATATGACATCATCACATTGTGACCTTTGACCTGACCTCTTGAGAGGGATGTCTCCGGTCTGCTCGTCCACGTAGTCCTGTTTGAGTTCATCAGGGACGTCACTGTCACTGTCGTAGTCCTGGTACACACACCTCTCCAGCTCATCTGACTCACACTGCAGAGAGGGAATAACACAGTAACAATACCATTCAAATATAGCCATTTAGAAAAGGTTTACATATATATTAACAATATGATCATTTCTATGCTTTCATCACTGTCGTAGTCCTGGTGCACACTCATCTCACTTCTAGGCAAATCCCCGCCTTATCTTAGCTCATTGGTCACCATAGCAACACCCATCTGTAGTATGCGCTCCAGCAGGTATATCTCACTGGTCATCCCCAAAGCCAACACCTCCTTTGGCTGCCATTTCTTCCAGTTCTCTGCTGTAAATGACTGGAACGAACTACAAAAATCTCTGAAGCTGGAGACACTTATCTCCCTCATTAACTTTAAGCATCAGTTGTCAGAGCAGCTTACCGATCACTGTACCTGTACACAGCCCATCTGTAATTAGCCCACCCAACTACCTCATCCCCATATTGTTATTTACATTGTTATTTATTTTGCTCATTTGCACCCCAGTATCTCTATTTGCACATCATCTTCTGCACATCTATCACTCCAGTGTTAATACCAAATTGTAATTATTTTGCACTATGGCCTATTTATTGCCTTACCTCCATAACTTACTACATTTGCACACACTGTATATAGATTTTCTATTTTCTATTGTGTTATTGACTGTACGTTTTTGTTTCTCCCATGTGTAGCTCTGTGTTGTTGTTGTTTTTATCGCACTGCTTTGCTTTATCTTGGCCAGGTCGCAGTTGTAAATGAGAACTTGTTCTCAACTGGCTTACCTGGTTAAATAAAGGTGAAATAAAATAAAATAAAAGTGGGGGGGAAATAATCATATGGTCATTCAGAGAAAGAGTTATTAATTGCTGATGATTTAGAAGCATTTATTACATTTTAGTCATCTAGCAGACTGTTTAAGGGGAACTGAAGTGTTTAAGCTCCTCTTAAACAGTTCAGTTCACCTTAAAAAGTTTAGTTCAGTCCCCTTAAACAGTTCAGTTATGTTCCCCTTAAACAGTTCAGTTAAGTTCCTCTTAAACAGTTTAGTTTAGTTCAGTTCCACTTAAATTGTTCCCTTAATAAACAGTTCAGTTCCCTTAATAAACAGTTCAGTTCAGTTTACATTTACATTTTAGTCATTTAGCAGACGCTCTTAATAATATAATAATATGCCATTTAGCAGACGCTTTTATCCAAAGCGACTTACAGTCATGCGTGCATACATTTTTGTGTATGGGTGGTCCCGGGGATCGAACCCACTACCTTGGCGTTACAAGCTCCGTGCTCTACCAGTTGAGCTACAGAGGCTCTTATCCAGAGCGACTTACAGTTAGTGAGTGCATACATTTTTCATACTGGCCCCCCGTGGGAATCGAACCCACAACCCTGGCGTTGTAAGCGCCATGCTCTACCAACTGAGCTACAGGAGGCCCTTAATAAACAGTTCAGTTCCCTTAACAGACAGTTCAGTTCCCTTAATAAACAGTTCAGTTCCCTTAACAGACAGTCCAGTTTCCTTAATAAACAGTTCAGTTCCCTTAATAAACAGTTCAGTTCCCTTAATAAACAGTTCAGTTCCCTTAACAGACAGTTCAATTCCCTTAACAGACAGTTCAGTTCCCTTAATAAACAGTTCAGTTCCCTTAATAAACAGTTCAGTTCCCTTAATAAACAGTTCAGTTCCCTTAATAAACAGTTCAGTTCCCTTAATAAACAGTTCAGTTCCCTTAACAGACAGTTCAGTTCCCTTAATAAACAGTTCAGTTCCCTTAACAGACAGTTCAGTTCCCTTAATAAACAGTTCAGTTCCCTTAATAAACAGTTCAGTTCCCTTAATAAACAGTTCAGTTCCCTTAACAGACAGTTCAGTTCCCTTAACAGACAGTTCAGTTCCCTTAATAAACAGTTCAGTTCCCTTAATAAACAGTTCAGTTCCCTTAATAAACAGTTCAGTTCCCTTAATAAACAGTTCAGTTCCCTTAATAAACAGTTCAGTTCCCATAATAAACAGTTCAGTTCCCTTAATAAACAGTTCAGTTCCCTTAATAAACAGTTCAGTTCCCTTAATAAACAGTTCAGTTCCCTTAACAGAAAGTTCAGTTCCCTTAATAAACAGTTCAGTTCCCTTAATAAACAGTTCAGTTCCCTTAACATACAGTTCAGTTCCCTTAATACACAGTTCAGTTCCCTTAACAGACAGTTCAGTTCCCTTAATAAACAGTTCAGTTCCCTTAATAAACAGTTCAGTTCCCTTAATAAACAGTTCAGTTCCCTTAACAGACAGTTCAGTTCCCTTAATAGACAGTTCAGTTCCCTTAATAAACAGTTCAGTTCCCTTAATAAACAGTTCAGTTCCCTTAACAGACAGTTCAGTTCCCTTAATAAACAGTTCAGTTCCCTTAATAAACAGTTCAGTTCCCTGAACAGACAGTTCAGTTCCCTTAATAAACAGTTCAGTTAAGAGCTCAATACAACATGATGAGAAGATGTTCTTATTGTTATCCTCTCAACTGTAATAACAGCAACCAGTAATGTCAGGTAACTGAAATGCCATTGTAAACACATAAAGCTGAGAGTGAAGGCACAGGTTTCAAACTCATTCCATGGAGGGCCGAGTGTCTGCAGGTTTTCGCTCCTCCCCACACCTGGTTGTCTAGAGCTTAATTGAAAGGAAAAACCAAAAACCTGCAGACACTAGGCCCCTCCATGGAATCAGTTTGACACCCCTGCTATAAGGTATACAACTCTCTCTCTCTCTGTATGGTGGGAGTAATATGTTGGCACAATATTGCCATTCTCCAGAAGTAAAAAGATAAATATTACTTCTAAAAGAGTCCAGTGCACTTGTATGCAAGCACATTTCCATAAAGGTTTATGTCACTTCATAAAAGCTAGACTATTATTTCATTAATATCAGTGTGCTACCACTCAGAGCTCTCCAAAGGACAACACCCAATGCCCATATAAATATATTCTTTATTTTTCATTACAGTAGCGGCTCATATTAAATATAATTAAATGTCAAGCGCATCAAAGCGTTAAGCACCACTGCAGCGGGTGTAAACTCTTGAGTCCATACCGACACGGTCCCCTCCATAAAACTCATGTTACGACCCTGACGTGACTGTTAGGGCAACTATAAACCACTTAACGTCCCCACATGATAACATCCGACTTAATCACTGCTCCTATTTATTTCCAGATTTGCAATAACTCAGTGTGACGCACGGTGATGACACGTGCTACCTGGGGAACTAATGGGATTAATATGAATGCCTGGTGAGATCTGACGGAATGGCAGCAGGCGTTATGAAGAAGGATCAGTGGATGGTGATACAACATTCTGGTGGAGAGATGTAACAGAACTCTAACGCATGTAATGGACAAGTCCTACTGAGCATAATGGACGCCGGGCGTTGACCAATGTGTGTGGCAGACAGGGAGTTACGGAATATGTCACCTTCTGATTGAAATAACCTTAACTCACCCCTATAAACAAAGCTGCTGGTGCTTACAAACTGCTTCATTCTCCTTGACAAACAGCATACACAATATACCAGCCACAGGACTAGCATCTACAAACACGTAATACATCTGGAACTAGGATGAGGCACCGTGGTGGTTTGACATTGCAGACTGATCTACAAATCACCTTCCATCATAAATAACTGCTCATAATTATTTGTAGATCAGTCAGTCAGTCACAATTTACCCACAATGCATTACAGATTTGATGATCTCAAACATGGCCACTGCTTACTCCATTGGAGGCCAGCACGTCCTCAGTCTCCTCGTTGTCGATGTGCCTCTCAAAAGGGTTCCCCTCCTGGCTGAAGTGCTCAAAAAGAGACAGGACTTCCTGGTCCTGGCTGGACAACACCTGTCTATTGGGAGACACTGAGGGGGACCGGTACTGACCCAAGAACTTAAACTCCTGCAGGGAGAGAGAGAGCAGAGGGAGAGACACGCTTAGGAATGCATCCCAAATGGCACGCTATTCCACCATAGGGCACTATATAAAAATCTAAAAAGCAGTGCACTACACAGGAAATAGGGTGCCATTTGGGACGCATCCTTAGATTGAATAGAGAGAGGTGCAAAGAGTGAATACAGGGTAAAGGGCCGCCCACACCAAGGATGATAACTAAACTCAGCAAAAAAAGAAACGTCCCTTTTTCAGGACCCTGTCTTTCAAAGATAATTAGTAAAAATCCAAATAACTTCACAGATCTTCATTGTAAAGGGTTTAAACACTGTTTCCCATGCTTGTTCAATGAACCATAAATAATTAATGAACATGCACCTGTGGAACGGTCGTTAAAACACTAACAGCTTACAGACGGTAGGCAATTAAGGTCACAGTTATGAAAACTTAGGACACTAAAGATGCCTTTCTACTGACTCTGAAAAACACCAAAAGAAAGATGCCCAGGGTCCCTGCTCATCTGCGTGAACGTGCCTTAGGCATGCTGCAAGGAGGCATGAGGACTGCAGATGTGGCCAGGGCAATAAATTGCAATGTCCGTACTGTGAGATGCCTAAGACAGTGCTACAGGGAGACAGGACGTACAGCTGATCGTCCTCGCAGTGGCAGACCACGTGTAACAACACCTGCACAGGATCGGTACATCCGAACATCACACCTGCGGGACAGGTACAGGATGGCAACAACAACTGCCCGAGTTACACCAGGAACGCACAATCCCTCCATCAGTGCTCAGACTGTCTGCAATAGGCTGAGAGAGGCTGGACTGAGGGCTTGTAGGCCTGTTGTAAGGCAGGTCCTCACCAGACATCACCGGCAACAACGTCGCCTATGGGCACAAACCCACCGTCGCTGGACCAGACAGGACTGGCAAAAAGTGCTCTTCACTGACGAGTCGCAGTTTTGTCTCACCAGGGGTGATGGTAGGATTCGCGTTTATCATCGAAGGAATGAGCGTTACACCGAGGCCTGTACTCTGGAGCGGGATCGATTTGGTGGTGGAGGGTCCGTCATGGTCTGGGACGGTGTGTCACAGCATCATCGGACTGAGCTTGTTGTCATTGCAGGCAATCTCAACGCTGTGCGTTACAGGGAAGACATCCTCCTACCTCATGTGGTACCCTTCCTGCAGACTCATCCTGACATGACCCTCCAGCATGATAATGCCACCAGCCATACTGCTCGTTCTGTGCGTGATTTCCTGCAAGACAGGAATGTCAGTGTTCTGCCATGGCCAGCGAAGAGCCCGGATCTCAATCCCATTGAGCACGTCTGGGACCTGTTGGATCGGAGGGTGAGGGCTGGGGCCATTCCCCCCAGAAATTTCTGGGAACTTGCAGGTGCCTTGGTGGAAGAGTGGGGTAACATCTCACAGCAAGAACTGGCAAATCTGGTGCAGTCCATGGGTAGGAAATGCACTGCAGTACTTAATGCAGCTGGTGGCCACACCAGATACTGACTGTTCCTTTTGATTTTGACCCCCCCTTTGTTCAGGGACACATTATTCAATTTCTGTTAGTCACATGTCTGTGGAACTTGTTCAGTTAATGTCTAAGTTGTTGAATCTTGTTATGTTCATACGTGTTAAGTTTGCTGAAAATAAACGCAGTTGACAGTGAGAGGACGTTTCATTTTTTGCTGAGTTGATAACGATAACTATAACGATACATTTTTTAAAAATAGTTCTAATTCAAGTGAACAGGAGCGTTCACACTACAACGACAACTACAAAAACAGTGGAGAACGATAACGAGAGCTATCGTTTAGATCACTTTCAGAGCCATTTTTTGCCTGGCACTCCGATGATACAACATTGACAACCAATCAAAAGCACGTTCTATTGAAGCGTTCTTGGTTGTAGGTGCACAAGGCTGCTCGGAGAGGAGAGAAGGCAGAACGCAAGGTAAACTTGCCTGAATAACTAGGCATGTGTGAGCATATTGGTAGCCACATTAATTATAGGAAGATTTCGGAGAATGATGATCCACGACTAACTGCGCATGAGAAGGCCATATTTTCCGATGGTAGGTCCCATCTGTTAATGGCGATACATCCTGACAAAATACATACTATGACTGGCCTGCTAATATGTCTTTCTGGACCTTGTAAACTGTTGAGAAAAGACCCATTACTGATCGAAATGGTTGCCTAATCAGGCCTATGCAAGATTATTATTATTTCAGAATGAAACATGCATTGAAAACGCAGAGCTTTTTAGCGGTTATTGAAATGGCATATTCAATATAGTTTACAGCCTAGACTAGAATTATTTACTCACAGAAGAAGAACAAAAATTCATTATTGCATTATGTTGTTATAGCCTAGGTATGATTATTTTCTTGTCCCTAAAAAGTATTAGTAGTATTAGACCTAGTATTTAGCCAGTGGTGTAAAGTACTTAAGTAAAAATACTTTCAAGTACTACTTAAGTCGTTTTTTTTTTTATATCTGTACTTTACTATTTTTATATTTGAAAACTTTTACTTTTACTTCACTACATTCCTAAAGAAAATAATGTACTTTTTACTCCATACATTTTCCCTGACACCTAAAAGTACTCGTTACATTTTGAATGCTTAGCAGGACAGGAAAATGGTCAAATTCACACACTTATCAAGAGAACATCCTTGGTCATCAACTGCCTCTGATATGGCGGACTCACTAAACACAAATGCTTTGCTTGTAAATTATGTCTGAGTGTTGGAGTTTGCCCCTGGCTATCCATAAATTTAGAAAACAAGAAAATGGTGCCGTCTGGTTTGCTTAATATAAGGAATTTGAAATGATTTATACTTGTATTTTTGATACTTAAGTACATTTGATCAATTACATTTACTTTTGATACTTAAGTATATTTAAAACCAAATACTTTTAGACTTTTACTCAAGTGGTATTTTACTGGGTGACTTTCACTTTTATTTGAGTCATTTTCTATTAACGTATCTTTACTTTTACTCAAGTATGACAATTGGGTACTTTTTCCACCACTGTATTTAGCTAATGAATGATGGGTTGCAAATGCTTCTAACTTAGGCTACACATCTCTAGTCTGTCTTCACAGTTCTCTCTGCGCATTTACGCACCTGGCCTCTCCACTGCCACTCAGCTCCAGCTATTCCTCTTAGCTCTTGGAGTCCCAGGAAAACCTAGACTACAATAGCTTGTTGTACACTTAATTCAGGCATTTTATTTCCTACTTCTAGTCTATCGAGGAGAGATTCCAGCTTGCTCTTGCTTACTGAATTTAAAATAGGGGAGTTTGAAAGGAGAGAGAGAGAGTGCACATGATGGTGTGACCAAAATACACCATATGAGTAGCCTGCTAATGTACCTTTCTGGACCTTGTAAATCCATAACTGATCCAAATGGTTGCATGATCAGGCCTAGGCTATATGCAGTTATTTCAGCATGAAGCATTCAAAACAGGACTTTTGAGCTGTTATTCAAATTAGCCTACATCACAGCAGCATACAGCCCTAGACAATAATTTTGAATTCACTTGATAACAATAATACATTCCTCATTACACTGTGTTGTTGTAGCCTAGGTAGAATAATGTTTTAGTCTAAAAACGTAGGCCTAATCAATAGTGTCGCTTTCTGTGTCCGTGACTGCAGAGCGCAGCCTGGAGGAACGCACAGATGTGCCATTTCATAATCTGTTCACTTTCTTTCTTGCACTTTGCCAGGTAAATATTTATAGCCCTACTATTTAGCTAATGAATGGCCTAATATCTAGCTAATATTTAGCTTCTTACTCAGCTACACATCTCTAGCCTCTCTTCCAGCTGTTCCTGTGCGGAATAGGCTATAGACTACGCAAGCCTCTCTGCTATTCCTCTTCACATGAAATCCCAGGAAAAGCTATAGGCTACAAAGCTATAGGCTACAAAGCTATAGGCTACAAAGCTATAGGCTACAAAACTATAGGCTACAAAACTATAGGCTACAAAACTATAGGCTACAAAACTATAGGCTACAAAGCTATAGGCTACAAAACTATAGGCTACAAAACTATAGGCTACAAAACTATAGGCTACAAAACTATAGGCTACAAAGCTATAGGCTACAAAGTTATAGGCTACAAAACTATAGGCTACAAAACTATAGGCTACAAAACTATAGGCTACAAAGCTATAGGCTACAAAGCTATAGGCTACAAAACTATAGGCTACAAAACTATAGGCTACAAAGCTATAGGCTACAAAACTATAGGCTACACAACTATAGGCTACACAACTATAGGCTACAAAACTATAGGCTACAAAGCTATAGGCTACAAAGTTATAGGCTACAAAACTATAGGCTACAAAACTATAGGCTACACAACTATAGGCTACAAAACTATAGGCTACAAAGCTATAGGACATTTACAGTATTTTTTGAATTGTTATACTAGGCCCAATAGCCTTTTTTGTGGAGAGAAGCTAAGTTTGCTCTTGCTAATTGCTAAATGTAAAATAAGCCTAGGTCAAATGAACTGTTGTACAGGACAGATAGATGAGCACAGCGAAAAATAAGATCCAAAAGATTTAACAATCAATAGAAAAATTGAAATCACGTGCAAACCACTTGCGCAACGAGGCAAGCCATTACATGATGTAAAAGATGTGCAGGCTAAACAGCATTTGCTGTTGAATAGCTACATTTAAATATGAGTTTCTACATTCTTTTGTATTACATGTACATTGAAGTACAGTGCCTTCAGAAAGTGTTACAGGTTGAATTAAAAATGGGTTAAATATATTTTCTCTCACCCATCTACACACAATACCCCATAATGACAAAGTGAAAACATGTTTTTAGAAATTTTAGCACATTTTTGAAAATTAAATACAGAAATATCTCATTTACATAAGTATTCACATCCCTGAGTCAATTCATGTTAGAATCACCTTTGGCAGCGATTACAGCTGTGAGTCTTTCTGGGTAAGTCTCTAAGAGCTTTGCACACCTGGATTGTACAATATTGGCACAATATTATTTTTACAATTCTTCAAGCTCTGTCAAGTTGGTTGTTGATCATTGACAGCCATTTTCAAGTCTTGCCATAGATTTTCAAGATGATTTAAGTCAAAACCGTAACTAGGCCACTCAGGAACATTCAATGCCGTCTTGGTAAGCAACTCCAGTGTATATTTGGCCTTTTTGCTGAAAGATGAATTTGTCTCCCAGTGTCTGTTGGAAAGCAGACTGAACCAGGTTTTCCTCAAGGATTTTGCCTGTGCTTAGCTCTATTCCGTTTATTTTTATCCCAAAACAAACGTCCTAGTCCTTGCCAATGACAAGCATACCCATAACATGATGCAGCCACCACCATGCTTGAAAATATGAATAGTGGTACTCAGTGATGTGTTGTGTTGGATTTGCCCCAAACATAACGCTTTGTATTAAGGACATAAAGTTAATTTCTTTGCCACATTTTTTGCAGTTTTACTTTAGTGCCTTACTGCCAAACAGGATGCATGTTTTGGAATATTTATATTCTGTACAGGCGTCCTTCTTTTCACTCTGTCATTTAGGTTAGTATTGTGGAGTAACTACAATGTCATTGATCCATCCTCAGTTATCTCCTATCACAACCATTAAACTGTAACTGTTTTAAAGTCACCATTAGCCTCATGGTGAAATCCCTGAGTGGTTTCCTTCCTCTCTGGCAACTGAATTAGGAAGGACGCCTGTATCTTTGTAGTGACTGGGTATATTGATACACCATCGAAAGTGAAATGAATAACTTCACCATGCTCAAAGGGATATATATATATATTTTACCCATCTACCAATAGGTGCCATTCTTTGCGAGGTATTTGAAAACCTCCCTGGTCTTTGTGGTTGAATCTGTGTTTAAAATTAACTGCTCGACTGAGTGACCTTACAGATAATTGTATGTGTGGGGTACAGAGATGAGGTAGTCATTCAAAAATCATGTTAAACACTATTATTGCACACAGTGACTCCATGCAACTTATTTTGTGAACTTATTTTGTCTTGACATAACAAAGGGGTTGAATACTTATTGACTCAAGACATTTCAACTTTTCATTTTTTATTAATATGTAAAAGATTCTAAAAACATAATTCTAATTTGACATTATGGGGTATTGTGTGTCGGCCGGTGACACAAAATCTCAACTGAATCCATTTAAAATTCAGGCTGTAACACAACAACATGTGGAAAAGGTCAAAGGGTGTGAATACTTTCTGAAGACACTATTATTTGCTGTTGTCACTTTGTCAATGAACACACCCGAAGCACTGAATGGTCTATGTTACCACTTTATTAATAGGCCTACATTGTGCAGTAGGATGCGTTGATTAGTTGATTGACAGGTGTACTGCAGAACGATAAACAGTCCGTCGGTGTGGATGCTCGTCAACATCTATAGTAATGTGTAATTTATCGTTAACGTTAATGTTATCCTCCTTGGAGTGGCTTTACGGCATAGCATTCATTGATGACATCATCGAAATCAGAGCAAGAAAACTATCAAAGGACCACTAGGTATACTTAAAATGGGACAGGCTAATCAAAAAATGAAACGATAAACAATGTGCTCGTCTCCACCTCATACAAACTTAAAATCGGGTGCTGGATCCTCGTATATAATCCAAAGAACAGAAATAAGACAGCACTACGGTAAATAAACGTAAATCTAAATGTTTATTCCCGCATGAATGTTTGGGGTTTGAGCCCTTCTTCAGCGTGCAAGGCAATGGCAGTCAATGTCACGACAACAAGACCTCACAGGTGGGCATAATGATACATTCACAGTCAGTATTGGCCCAATCAAGAGACCCCAGCAGAGAGCTGTAGGGGAAACAAATAAAGGTAGACACACAACACAAATATATTATGAGGTCATTACCTAAATGTTTGGCCTATTTAGAATCTACTACAAAAAAACTATCAAAAAAAACAAACATTGCTCATTAAGGCCTGCTGGGCCAAGAGTTCCCAAGCGATCTATCCAATATGTCTCTGCAGAAGTAATGTATCCCTATCTCCTCCCCTGCGTGGTGCCTTCACCAATTCAATACCCATAAGGCACTTAGTTCATGATTATGGCTATTGAAATGCCTGGCAACAGGAGATTTTTCATCATGGTTCTGAATGGGGCTCTTATGCTCACATATCCTTGTCTTAAGTTCACGTTTGGTCTTACCCACATAATACAAGTGACAGGAACACTGAAGGAGATATACAACATGTTATTCTACCTCAAACCTTTATCCTCTCACCCCAATGGGGACGGATAAGAGAGTTCCCTCTGATCATGGCATAGCAGTGGACACAGTTGTGACAAGGGAAACTGCCATCAGGAATGATAGACATAAAAAGTGATGCTTTTTTCTTAGGCAAATCTGACCTTACTAAACAATCCCGTAAATTTGAGGGTATCTTATAGCAAAACCTCGGGGGGGGATTAAAATGCTTTACCAAAGCTGGGGTCTCTGTGTAATATGTGCCAATGTCTATTAACCACTTCCTGGATCGACCTTGAAATAGGACTGTAGATGGACACCAAAGTTGCAGAGGGGGGAAGAGGGATTCCTTTGACGTGTTTGACATAATGCCTTGTCTAACTCTCTTAAGGCAATTGTCCAATAATTCTTCTTTACACCCTCTTGTTTTGAATCGTTCACATACATCTTTGGCATGTACATCAAATGATAAATCAGAGTCACAAATGCGCCTAATGCGAAGGAGTTGGTCAACTACAGGCTAATCAAATCCACAAGTTTGCAATAGAGGAATAATGGAGTTAAATAGGCCTAGTGCATGAGCGGCTATAACAAAATACTAGACAGAGACGAGAATAACTCAAAGAAGACTTGGATATAGGACAAAAACAAAACCCGAGGCCGAGCGTCACCTTTGCCAGTGGCAGAACAGAGGCATGAACCAGTTGTCTGCCTGTAAATAAGTCACACCACAGAGACTCGCCAGACAGAACTGGGCCTACCACTTCCTTATCTTGCTTGTTAGATTCCAAGCCATTCATCTTTCATGAGGAGATTATAGTGGGACCCTGGCTTCCCTGAGGGTACCTGGTAGGAGGCTGGCAATATCACTCGCTCTCTCACTCACTGCATTATTCATTCTATGGTAGTCCTCGGATGTTGCTTACAGAATGAGCTAATTGGAGCTGCATGGACATTGAAACAATCCCATATGCCTGCCTGCTAATGCTGCATGTTTAAACATGTAGATGACATTATAGAACAAGTTGTCTGTAAAGATTTTCTCTGTACATAAAAAACACAAAATGCATTGTTTACAACATCAATAAGCTACACAGTGACAGTGGAGAGGAGTGGCAAGCCAGCGAACTATTTCAAAGACCAGAGCCAAAGGACGTGAGGGGACAGCGAGGTGCTATGGACTGTTTCCCTGACTGGCTCCTTTCTTTACAATACCAGCAATTCCATCGTTCTCAATGCCATCCTATCGGTTTCTCCATCATCATCATCAACCATCATCCTGTCAAGTTTCTAATGGTCACAATGTATCGATTTATATTGTATTTCTTTGTACTTGTATGCACAATTCAGCTTTTAGCTAACATGTATACAAAATAAAACTATCATTGCACGCGCGATAGAACTGAGACTTTTTTTTTGCACGTTGCTGGATGCTCCTCTCAAAAACAATAACAAAGGTACTGGAGCGAACAGTGGTGCTGTTTCTCCCTATATGGATTTCAGCTTTAAAGGGATATTTCACCCAAATTACATATTGGTTTCTTTACCCTGTAAGCAGTCTATGGACAAGGTATGACAGCAATCCATGCTTTGGTTTAGTTTTCCCTGCACTGTTTCCACATGCTAAAGTTTTAGCATTTGTGGCACAAATCCCATTCAAGTCATGAGACCGATATCTGACTCGTTTCAGGAAACTAGGCGTATGTCGCACGTCACTACTTCAGAGTGGCAGCATTTGAACATTAACATTTATTTTTTATCAAAATGCTTTTTTTGGTAGAAATGCCTTCTGGAACATGTGAACTTTAATGTGCCTTAATAACAAACTTGCATTCCATCCATAAATATGAATAACATAGTTAAATTACGAGCCTAATTGGTTTAGCCATGCCAAAAGACAGGAACCTTCCCACTAGCTATGATTGTCTGAGCTAAAACTGGCGAGTGTAGAGAGTATAGAGATATTGTTATCCACGTCGGCACCAACGATGTTAGGATGAAACAGTCAGAGGTCACCAAGTGCAACATAGCTTCAGCATGTAAATCAGCTAGAAAGATGTGTCGGCATCGAGTAATTGTCTCTGGCCCCCTCCCAGTTAGGGGAAGTGACGAGCTCTACAGCAGAGTCTCAGCACTCAATTGCTGGTTGAAAACTGTTTTCTGCCCCTCCCAAAAGATAACATTTGTGGATAATTGGCCCTCTTTCTGGGACTCACCCACAAACAGGATCAAGCCTGACCTGCTGAGGAGTGACGGACTCCATCCTAGCTGGAGGGGTGCTCTCCTCTTATCTACCAACATAGATAGGGCTCTAACTCCTCTAGCCCCACAGTGAAATAGGGTGCAGGCCAGGCAGCAGGCTGTTAGCCAACCTGCCAGCTTAGTGGAGTCTGCCAATAGCATAGTCAGTGTAGTCAGCTCAGCCATACCCATTGAGACTGTGTCTGTGCCTCGACCTAGGTTGGGCAAAACTAAACATGGTGGTGTTCACCCTAGCAATCTTATTAGGATAAAGACCTCCTCCATTCCTGCCATTATTGAAAGAGATCGTGATACCTCACATCTCAAAATAGGGTTACTTAATGTTAGATCCCTCACTTCAAAGGCAGTCATAGTCAATGAACTAATCACTGATCATAATCTTGATGTGATTGGCCTGACTGAAACATGGCTTAAGCCTGATGAATTTGCTGTGTTAAATGAGGCCTCACCTCCTGGTTACACTAGTGACCATATTCCCCGTGCATCCCGCAAAGGCGGAGGTGTTGCTAACATTTACGATAGCAAATTTCAATTTACAAAAAAAAAAATGACGTTTTCATCTTTCGAGCTTCTAGTCATGAAATCTATGCAGCCTACTCAATCACTTTTTATAGCTACTGTTTACAGGCCTCCTGGGCCATATACAGCGTTCCTCTCTGAGTTTCCTGAATTCCTATCAGACCTTGTAGTCATAGCAGATCATATTCTAATTTTTGGTGATTTTAATATTCACATGGAGAAGTCCACAGACCCACTCCAAAAGTCTTTCGGAGCCATTATCGACTCAGTGGGTTTTGTCCAACATGTCTCTGGACCTACTCACTGCCACAGTCATACTCTGGACCTAGTTTTGTCCCATGGAATAAATGTTGTAGATCTTAATGTTTTTCCACAAAATCCTGGACTATCGGACCACCATTTTATTACGTTTGCAATCGCAACAAATAATCTGCTCAGACCCCAACCAAGGAGCATCAAAAGTCGTGCTATAAATTCTCAGACAACACAAAAATTCATTGATGCCCTTCCAGACTCCTTCTGCCTACCCAAGGACGTCAGAGGACAAAAATCAGTTAACCACTTAACTGAGGAACTCAATTTAACCTTGCGCAATACCCTAGATGCAGTTGCACCCCTAAAAACGAAAAACATTTGTCATAAGAAACTAGCTCCCTGGTATACAGAAAATACCCGAGCTTTGAAGCAAGCTTCCAGGAAATTGGAACGGAAATGGCGCCACACCAAACTGGAAGTCTTCCGACTAGCTTGGAAAGACAGTACCGTGCAGTACCGAAGAGCCCTCACTGCTGCTCGATCATCCTACTTTTCCAAATTAATCGAGGAAAATAAGAACAATCCAAAATTTCTTTTTGATACTGTTGCAAAGCTAACTAAAAAGCAGCATTCCCCAAGAGAGGATGGTTTTCACTTCAGCAGTGATAAATTCATGAACTTCTTTGAGGAAAAGATCATGACCATTAGAAAGCAAATTACGGACTCCTCTTTGAATCTGCGTATTCCTCCAGGGCTTAGCTGTCCTGGATCTGCACAGCTCTGCGAGGGCCTGGGATCGGGAGAGACACTTAAGTGTTTTAGTACTATATCTCTTGACACAATGATGAAAATAATCATGGCCTCTAAACCTTCAAGCTGCATACTGGATCCTATTCCTACTAAACTGCTGAAGGAGCTGCTTCCTGTGCTTGGCCCTCCTATGTTGAACATAATAAACAGCTCTCTATCCACCGGATGTGTACCAAACTCACTAAAAGTGGCAGTGATAAAGCCTCTCTTGAAAAAGCCAAACCTTGACCCGGAAAATATAAAAAACTATCGGCCTATATCGAATCTTCCATTCCTCTCAAAAATTTTAGAAAAAGCTGTTGCGCAGCAACTCACTGCCTTTCTGAAGACAAACAATGTATACGAAATGCTTCAGTCTGGTTTTAGACCCCATCATAGCACTGAGACTGCACTTGTGAAGGTGGTAAATGACCTTTTAATGGCGTCAGACCGAGGCTCTGCATCTGTCCTCGTGCTTCTAGACCTTAGTGCTGCCTTTGACACCATCGATCACCACATTCTTTTGGAGAGACTGGAAACCCAAATTGGTCTACACGGACAAGTTCTGGCCTGGTTTAGATCCTACCTGTCGGAAAGATATCAGTTTGTCTCTGTGAATGGTCTGTCCTCCGACAAATCAACTGTACATTTCGGTGTTCCTCAAGGTTCCGTTTTAGGACCACTATTGTTTTCACTATATATTTTACCTCTTGGGGATGTTATTCGAAAACATAATGTTAACTTTCACTGCTATGCGGATGACACACAGCTGTACATTTCAATGAAGCATGGTGAAGCCCCAAAATTGCCCTCGCTAGAAGCCTGTGTTTCAGACATAAGGAAGTGGATGGCTGAAAACTTTTTACTTTTAAACTCGGACAAAACAGAGATGCTTGTTCTAGGTCCCAAGAAACAAAGAGATCTTCTGTTAAATCTGACAATTCATCTTGATGGTTGTAAAGTCGTCTCAAATAAAACTGTGAAGGACCTAGGCGTTACTCTTGACCCTGATCTCTCTTTTGACGAACATATCAAGACTGTTTCAAGGACAGCTTTTTTCCATCTACGTAACATTGCAAAAATCAGAAATTTTCTGTCCAAAAATGATGCAGAAAAATTAATCCATGCATTTGTTACTTCTAGATTAGACTACTGCAATGCTCTATTTTCCGGCTACCCGGATAAAGCACTAAATAAACTTCAGTTAGTGCTAAATACGGCTGCTAGAATCCTGACTAGAACCAAGAAATTTGATCATATTACTCCAGTGCTAGCTTCCCTACACTGGCTTCCTGTTAAGGCAAGGGCTGATTTCAAGGTTTTACTGTTAACCTATAAAGCGTTACATGGGCTTGCTCCTACCTATCTTTCCGAGTTGGTCCTGCCGTACATACCAATACGTACGCTACGGTCACAAGACGCAGGCCTCCTAATTGTCCCTAGAATTTCTAAGCAAACAGCGGGAGGCAGGGCTTTCTCCTATAGATCTCCATTTTTATGGAACAGTCTGCCTACCCATGTGAGAGACGCAGACTCGGTCTCAACCTTTAAGTCTTTACTGAAGACTTATCTCTTCAGTAGGTCATATGATTGAGTGTAGTCTGGCCCAGGAGTGTGAAGGTGAACGGAAAGGCTGGAGCAACGAACAGCCCTTGCTGTCTCTGCCGGGCCGGTTCCCCTCTCCACTGGGGTTCTCTGCCTCTAACCCTGTTGCAGGGGCTGAGTCACTGGCTTGCTGGTGCTCTTTCATGCCGTCCCTGGGAGGGGTGCGTCACTTGAGTGGGTTGAGTTACTGACGTGATCTTCCTGTCTGGGTTGGCGCCCCCCCCTTGGTTTGTGCTGTGGTGGAGACCTCTGTGGGCTATACTCGGCCTTGTCTCAGGATTGTAAGTTGGTGGTTGGGGATATCCCTCTAGTGGTGCGGGGGCTGTGCTTTGGCGGAGTGGGTGGGGTTATATCCTTCCTGTTTGGCCCTGTCCGGGGGTTTCTTCGGATGGGGCCACAGTGTCTCCGGACCGCTCCTGTCTCAGCCTCCAGTATTTATGCTGCAGTAGTTTATGTGTCGGGGGGCTGGGGTTAGTTGGTTATACCTGGAGTACTTCTCCTGTCTTATCCAGTGTCCTGTGTGAATTTAAGTATGCTCTCTCTAATTCTCTCGTTCTCTCTTTCTCTCTGAGAACCTGAGCCCTAGGACCATACGTCAGGACTACCGGGCATGATGACACCTTGCTGCCCCCAGTCCGCCTGGCCTTGCTGCTATTCCAGTTTCAACTGTTCTGCCTGCGGCTACGAAACCCCTACCTGTCCCAGACCTGCTGTTTTCAACTCTAAATGATCGGCTATGAAAAGCCAACTGAGAGACCTGAGCCCTAGGACCATACGTCGGGACTACCGGCCGTGGTGACTCCTTGCTGTCCCCAGTCCGCCTGGCCTTGCTGCTATTCCAGTTTAAACTGTTCTGCCTGCGGTTATGGAACCCCTACCTGTCCCAGACCTGCTGTTTTAAACTCTAATGATCGGCTATGAAAAGCCAACTGAGATTTATTCCTGATTATTATTTGACCATGCTTGTCACTTATGAACATTTTTGAACATCTTGGCATGGTTCTGTTATAATCTCCACCCGGCACAGCCAGAAGAGGACTGGCCACCCCTCATAGCCTGGTTCCTCTCTAGGTTTCTTCCTAGGTTTTGCCTTTCTAGGGAGTTTTTCCTAGCCACCGTGCTTCTACACCTGCATTACTAGCTGTTTGGGGTTTTAGGCTGGGTTTCTGTACAGCACTTCGAGATATTAGCTGATGTAAGAAGGGCTATATAAAATAAAATTGATTGATTGATTGAGATAATGTATGGGCTAGACATGCCGGGAGATGAGTTTGGATTGGTCTGCCATGTAGCTCGCTTCTGTCTATAACGTGAGCTGTTCAGTATGTGTTGACAGTCCTTTCTACCGCGCCGTTTTTGTAAGATATAAGGTTAGCCATCGAGAACTAAACAAACGTTTTCTCAACAATATTGATGCCCTGAATTTCGCAGGCTCTTTTGACAGATCAGTAGGAAAAAGTGATGGGCTACTTTCTGCACACACCACGGTCAGTGTGAACCGGAGTGACGTGACACAAAGCTGGCCAAACAAGATGTAACTACTAACAAAACTGAGTTATATCAAATTGTATTTGTCACATGCGCCGAATACAACAGGTGCAGACCTTACCGTGAAATGCTTAGATACAAGCCCTTAACCAACAACGCAGTTCAATAAATAGAGTTAAGAAAATATTTACTAAATAAACTAAGTTCAAAATATATATACAAATAAATATATATATAATGAGGCTATATACAGGGGCTACCGGTACCAAGTCAATGTGCGGGGGTACAGGTTAGTCGAGGTCATTTGTACATGTAGGTAGGGGTAAAGTGACTATGCATAGGTAATAAACAGCGAGTAGCAGCAGTGTAAAAACAAAGGGGGGGTGGGGGTCAATGTAAATAGTCCGGGTGGCCATTTGATTAATTGTTCAGCAGTCTTATGGTTTGGGGGTAAAAGCTGTTAAGGAGCCTTTTGGTTCTAGACTTGGCACTCCGGAACCGCTTGCCATGCGGTAGCAGAGAGAAGAGTCTATGAATTGGGTGACTGGAGTCTTTGACAATTTTTTGGGCCTTCCTCTGACACCGCCAAGTACAGTTGAAGTCGGAAGTTTACATACACCTTAGCTAGGATCACCACTTTATTTCAAGAATGTGAAATGTCAGAATAATAGTAGAGAGAATGATTTATTTCAGCTTTTATTTATTTCATCACATTCCCAGTGGGTCAGAAGTTTACATACACTCAATTAGTATTTGGTAGCATTGCCTTTAAATTGTTTAACTTGGATCAAACGTTTCGGGTAGCCTTCCACAAGCTTCCCACAATAAGTTGGGTGAATTTTGGCCCATTCCTCCTGATAGAGCTGGTGTAACTGAGTCAGGTTTGTAGGCCTCCTTGCTCGCACACGCTTTTACAGTCCTGCCCACACATTTTCTATAGGATTGAGGTCAGGGCTTTGTGATGGCCACTCCAACACCTTGACTTTGTTGTCCTTAAGCCATTTTGCCACAACTTTGGAAGTATGCTTGGGGTCATTGTCCATTTGGAAGACTCATTTGCGACCAAGCTTTAACTTCCTGACTGACGTCTTGAGATGTTGCTTCAATATATCCACATCCTTTTCCTTCCTCATTATGCAATCTATTTTGTGAAGTGCACCAGTCCCTCCTGCAGCAAAGCACACCCACAGCATGATGCTTCCACCCCCGTGCTTCACAGTTGGGATTGTGTTCTTTGGCTTGCAAGCGACCCCCTTTTTCCTCCAAACATAACGATGGTCATTATGGCCAAACATATTGTTGTTTCATCAGACCAGAGGACATTTCTCAGAAAAGTACGATCTTTGTCCCCATGTGCAGTTGCAAACCGTAGTCTGGATTTTTTATGGCAGTTTTGGAGCAGTGGCTTCTTCCTTGCTGAGCGGCCTTTCAGGTTATGTCGATATAGGACTTGTTTTACTGTGGATATAGATACTTTTGTACCTGTTTCCTCCAACATCTTCACAAGGACCTTTGCTGTTGTTCTGGGATTGATTTGCACTTTTCGCACCAAAGTACGTTCATCTCTAGGAGACAGAACGTGTCTTCTTCCTGAGCGGTATGACGGCTGCATGGTCCCATGGTTTTTATACTTGTGTACTATTGTTTGTACAGATGGTGGTACCTTCAGGCGTTTGGAAATTGCTCCCAAGGATGAACCAGACATGTGGAGGTCTAACAGGCTGATTTCTTTTGATTTTCCCATGATGTCAAGCAAAGAGGCACTGAGTATGAAGGTAGGCCTTGAAATACATCCACAGGTACACCTCCAATTGACTCAAATGATGTCAATTAGCCTATCAGAAGCTTCTAAAGCCATGACATCATTTTCTGGAACTGTCCAAGCTGTTTAAAGGCACAGTCAACTTAGTGTATGTAAACTTCTGACCCACTGGAATTGTGATAGAGTGAATTATAAGTGAAATAATCTGTCTGTAAACAATTGTTGGAAAAATTACTTGTGTCATGCACAAAGTAGATGTCCTAACCGACTTTCCAAAACTATAGTTTGTTAACAAGACATTTGTGGAGTGGTTGAAAAACAAGTTTTAATGACTCCAACCTAAGTGTATATAAACTTCCGACATCAACTGTATATAGGTCATGGATGGCAGGAAGCTTGGCCCTAGTGATGTACTGGGCCGTATGCACTACCCTCTGTAGCGCCTTACGGTCAGATGCCGAGCAGTTTCCATACCAGGCGGTGATCAGGATACTCTCGATGGTGCAGCTGTATAACTTTTTGAGGATCTGGGGACCCATGCCACATATTTTCAGTCTCCTGAGAGGGAAAAGGTGTTGTCGTGCCCTCTTCAAGACTGTCTTGGTGTGTTTGGACCATGATAGTTTGTTGGTGATGTGGACACTCGACCCGCTCCACTACAGCCACGTCGATGTTAATGGGGGCGAGTTCGGCCCTCCTTTTCCTGTAGTCCATGATCAGCTCCTTTGTCTTGCTCATATTGAGGGAGAGGTTGTTGTCCTGGCACCACACTGCTAGGTCTCTGACCTCCTCCCTATAGGCTGTCTCATCGTTGTCTGTGATTTTGCCTAACACTGTTTTGTCGTCAGCAAACTTGATGGTGTTGGAGTCGTGTTTGGCCACGCAGTCATGGGTGAACAGGGAGTACAGGAGGGGACTAAGCACACACCCCTGAGGGAACCCAGTGTTGAGGATAAGCGTGGCAGATGTGTTGTTGCCTACCCTTACCACCTGAGGGTGGCCCATCAGGATGTCCAGGATCCAGTTGCAGAGGGAGGTGTTTAGTCCCAGGGTCCTTAGCTTAGTGATGAGCTTTGTGGGCACTATGGTGTTGAACGCTGAGCTGTAGTCAATGAACAGCATTCTCACGTAGGTGTTCCTTTTGTCCAGGTGGAAAAGGGTAGTGTGGAGTGCAATTGAGATTGCGTCATCTGTGGATCTGTTAGGGCAGTATGCGAATTGGAGTGGGTCTAGGGTTTCCGGGATGATGGTGTTGATGTGAGCCATGACCAGCCTTTCAAAGCAGTTCATGGCTACCGACGTGAGCGCTACGGGGAATAATCATTTAGGCAGGTTACCTACGCTTTCTTGGATCCAGTCTGCCGTGAAGCATTCATCCATGTATACGGGTAAGAGTCTAGCTACATTTTCCAGATATACGTTTCTAATTTAGTCAGAAAGTCATTTTTATTGCAAGTTAAGCGTACTGTTAGTTAGCTAGCAAACGTTAGCTTGCTGGCACGCTAGCTAATGTTACATGTATGATCTGTGTAGTAATATTATTTGAATCAGAAATTCATTGGCATTGCTAGTTATTGCCTAAGGTTAGCTAGCAAACATTGAACCTAGTTTGTTAGCTTTAACTACCTGCAGATTCATACTACAGCTATGACAATGTTTGTATTGGTAGTAGTATGCGTTGGGGTTATGCCGGTTCATTGTTTAGCTAGCTAGCTAGCTACATGTCTAAACAAAAGACTCCACTTCGGCCGGATTATTACATGATCTATCAAATTAGCAGGTGTGTCTGGGGGTGATTACAGCCATGTATTGTATTTCATGAACATGTGTACATGTCTAGACAATAGTGACCCACCGACTTAGCTAGATGTTGGTGAGGGGTGGTTATAGCATTTACTTCACATGACCCATCAATTTAAGTGTGTTGGGTAAGCGTCATCTAATAAAGATAAAATATATGAATTGGTGTAGACAAAGAGTAGGTGTATCAAAACATTCAAGGGCCATTTTCTCAAAAGTGGGGTTATAAATGTATCAACATTAAAAGCAGAATTACTTTCCCATTGTTCCTCAACTGCAATGTATGATATACCATTTTCTCTACTTTTATCCAATGTAAAATACACCATTTAAAATGTTGCTACATAAGACTGAATCGAGGAGGTCTGTCACATATTAGCATTTTTCAACCATAATGTTCAAAACACCTAAAAGTGACTTTGTTGATCTTAACAATCAATTTTAGATACTTTTGGATGATTTGGACATGATGCGCAAAAAATGCTAATATCGATCCCGTAGCCTAATAACAGGGTAAGCAAACCAATGTGTCATTTTGTAATTTGGGTGAACTATCCCTAAGCCTCCTTGACGTCTGCTGGTAATGAAGGAAGAGAGAGCTTCCTTTTTTTTGAATTCCTTTATTGAAGGTTTTTATCATAATGTCAGCCAAATAAACAGTGTGCATTTTCATACAGGGTTCTGGGAACCAACATGTACACTACCTGTTGAACTTCTCTTAGATGGATTTCTATCAGTCCAGATCCCTTTATAGTGTTTGAATATAATAATAAATCATATCGTCCAGGGACATTGTATGTATACAGCTTTAACTTTAACTCCTGCTGACAACTATGGCCACTACGATTCATATTCATATGTAAATGCCATGCCTACGATGAGTGACAGAGAAGCTAATCGCTCCAGATGAGACATGATAACTAAATGTCACATCACTTCTCTGAGTCTCCATGGCTACCTGCCTCTGTGGCGTCTAACTGTTTTACTCACGTGGAGCTGAGTGATGTTGAAGTTAGACTTGACAGGACACAGTTCCCACGTCTCGTTCTCCAGAAACATCCGCAACTCCTCCAGGCGCGTCCTGGGGTGCAGAGAGAAAGAGGGATGAAGAGAAAACAAACAAAGAAAGAAAGAGAAAGAGACAAGAAGAAGAGTGAAGAAGTCAGCGTTTGCCGATTAATGACCCGTTACCATTTACTTTCAAGCACAAGGGCTCCTGCTCTCCCAGAATTCCAGATGAAATGCTTAAACAGAACGGGGAAATGTCACGGTGGGCATGGAAGGCAGTTTGTAGAGGGAGAAAGGACAGTCCCCCCACCCTCCCCCCGCTTGCGAGACCCCCCACCTGCCACCTCTCTCTTGTGGGTCAATCCCAATTCATCCACACGAAATGTCAGTGTAAACATCAAACATTACAGAGTCCTGGTCCCACAGCATACAGGTGTTTGAATATATGGAACAATATATCTCACAACACCGACCAGTCACAGGGATTATTACGAGGTGTTCTGTTAGAAAAACAGTGTGCCAGATAAGTTAGTCATGTAACACCTTTTGTATTCAGAATAAGAGATTTGGTATTCAAGCACACACAGTGGATGGGGAGTGTAGTCAGTGCACAGACATAGCAGATATCTTGAAGCATCTCTTGAATCATTATAAGTTATTAGGGGACAGAAAAAGTAGCTACAATGTCATATCCCCCGCTAACCCAGAGAGGCACAATATATATTGTGGTCCTCTGTAGCTCAGCTGGTAGAGCACGGCGCTTGTACCGCCAGGGTAGTGGGTTCGATCCCCGGGACCACCCATGCACAAAAATGTATGCACGCATGACTGTAAGTCACTTTGGATAAAAGCGTCTGCTAAATGGCATATTATATTATTATAATGTCAAAATGCAGCCAGCGCGACATAGTGAAGGCCCCACACAGTTTGCTGACGAGTAATGGCTTCATGTCTGCCTCGCAAGTTGTTGAGTATTCAGACATAATGTGAAAATTATGCATTGGGTGCGGAGAGGGAGAAGGGGCACAGTGGGAGCGTGTCCTAGCATTGCTGACAGGGGAAATGGGATCAATGCAGAGTTGACCACAGAGAGCATGCTGGGCTGGCTGTCCGCCTTTGTCCCGTCTCTCTGCGGGAAGATCTGTTGCTTACTCCTCACAAACCACATTGGAGGAGCAGGCCAGAGGTCCCTCAACACACTCCCTCCCTCCCTCCCTCCCTCCCCCTCCCTGAAATAAACAATGAAAAAATTGACAGTAAACATTACACTCACAAAAGTTCCAAAAGAATAAAGACATTTCAAATGTTATTATGTCTATATACAGTGTTGTAATGTTAAAGTACAAAAGGGAAAATAAATAAACATCATTATGGGTTGTTCTTCACTGGTTGCCCTTTTCTTGTGGCAACAGGTCACAAATCTTGCTGCTGTGATTGCACACTGTGGTATTTCACCCAATAGATATGGGAGTTTATCAAAATCGGGTTTGTTTTCTAATTCGTTGTGGGTCTGTGTAATCTGAGGGAAATATGTGTCTCTAATATGGTCATACATTTGGCAGGAGGTTAGGAAGTGCAGCTGTTTCCACCTCATTTTGTGGGAAGTGTGCACATAGCCTGTCTTCTCTTGAGAGCCAGGTCTGCCTACGGCGACCTTTCTCAATAGCAAGGCTATGCTCACTGAGTCTGTACATAGTCAAAGCTTTCCTTAAGTATGGGTCAGTCACAGTGGTCAGGTATTCTCTGCCACTGTGTACTCTCTGTTTAGGGCCAAATAGCATTCGAGTTTGCTCTGTTTTTTTGTAAATTCTTTCTAATGTGTCAAGTAATTATCTTTTTGTTTTCTCATGATTTGCTTGGGTCTAATTGTGTTGCTGTCCTGGGGCTCTGTGGGGTCTGTTTGTGTTTGTGACCAGAGCCCCAAGACCAGCTTGCTAAGCGGACTCTTCTGCAGATTCATCTCCCTGTAGGTGATGGCTTTGTTATGGAAGGTTTGGGAATCGCTTCCTTTTAGGTGGTTGTAGAATTTAACGGCACTTTCCTGGATTTTGATAATTAGCGTGTATCAGTCTAATTCTGTTCTGCATGCATTATTTGGTGTTTTACATTGTACACAGAGAATCTTTTTTCTCAATTTGGTGTTTGTCCCATTTTGTGAGTTCTTGGTTGGTGAGCGGACCCCAGATCTCACAAACATAAAGGGTAATGTGTTCTATAACTGATTCAAGTATATTTAGCCAGATCCTAATTGGTATGTCGAATTTTATGTTTATTTTGATGGCATAGAAGGCCCTTCCTGCCTTCTCTCTCTATATATATATACACCACCAGTCAAAAGTTTGGACACACCTACTGATTCAAGGGTTTTGCTTTATTTTTACATTTTTTTACATTGTAGAATAATAGTGAAGACATCAAAACTAGCAAATAACACATATGGAATCATGTAGTAAACAAAAAAGTGTTAAAAAAAATAAAAAAAAATGATATTTGAGATTCTTTAAATAGCCACCGTTTGCCATGATGACAGCTTTGCACACTCTTGGCATTCTCTAAACCAGCTTCATGAGGTAGTCACCTGGAATGCATTTCAATTAACAGGTGTGCCTTCTTAAAAGTTAATTTGTGGAATTTATTTCCTTCTTAACGCTATGTAGCCAATCAGTTGTGTTGTGACAAGGTAGGGGGGTATACAGAAGATAGCCCTATTTGGTAAAAGACCAAGTCCATATTATGGCAAGAACAGCTCAAATAATCAAAGAGAAACGACAGTCCATCATTACTTTAAGACATGAAGGTCGTCAATACGGAACATTTCAAGAACTTTGACTTTGCAGTCGCAAAAACCATCAAGAGCTATGATGAAACTGGCTCTAATGAGGAACTCCACAGGAATGGAAGACCCAGAGTTACCTCTGCTGCAGAGTATAAGTTCATTAGAGTTACCAGACTCAGAAATTGCAGCCCAAATAAATGCTTCACAGAGTTCAAGTAACAGACACATCTCAATATCAACTGTTCAGAGGGGACTGTGTGAATCAGGCCTTCATGGTCGAATTGCTGCAAAGACACCACTAGTAAAGGACACCAATAAGAAGAAGAGACCTGCTTGGGCCAAGAAACACAAGCAATGGACATTAGACCGGTGGAAATGTGTCCGTTGGTCTGGGGTCCAAATTTGAGATTTTTGGTTCAATCCACCATGTCTTTGTGAGACGCGTTGTGGGTGAACGGATGATCTCCGCATGTGTAGTTCCCACCGTAAAGCATGGAGGAGGAGGTGTTATGGTGTGGGGATGCTTTGCTGGTGACACGGTCTGTGATTTATTTAGAATTCAAGGCACACTTAACCAGCATGGCTAACACAGCATTCTGCAGCGATCGCCATCCCATCTGGTTTGGGCTTAGTGGGACTATAATTTGTTTTTCAACAGGACAATGACCCAACACACCTCCAGGCTCTGTAAGGGCTATTTTACCAAGAAGGAGAGTGATGGAGTGCTGCATCAGATGACCTGGCCTCCACAATCCCCCGACCTCAACCCAATTGAGATGGTTTGGGATGAGTCGGAAGGCAGAGTGAAGGAAAAGCAGCCAACAAGTGCTCAGCATATGTGGGAACTCCTTCAAGACTGTTGGAAAAGCATTCCAGGTGAAGCTGGTTGAGAGTGTGCATAGCCGTCATCAAGGCAAAGGGTGGCTATTTGAAGAATCTCAAATATAAAATATATTTTGATTTGTTTAACACAAATTTGGTTACTACATGATTCCATATGTGTTATTTCATAGTTTTGATGTCTTCACTATTATTCTACAATGTAAAAAATTGTAAAAATAGGTGTGTCCAAACTTTTGACTGGTACTATTCTATATAGGTTGGGGAGAACAATATTATTATTATGTAATCAGACCAGTGTTCAACCAGGGAAACATTCATATAACTTTGGCAAACATTCGCTAGCTAGGGGCGAGATGCCTCACCTGTGATAGTTCTTGAAGTAGTTGACACTTTGACATTTAATGGACTCCTGCAGCAACTCGGACTTACTGCCACAGAACTCCTCCCCCACTTGCATCAGCCTGAGAGGGGGAGGGGAGGGTGGATGAGACACAAATGAGGAACAATGCAAAATGAGATGGAAAGAAGACAAAAGCGAGGAGGGGAGGGGAAAAGCATCTGTCAGTCGCTTCTGAATAGTTCAATGAACCCCATAGAGTTACTTCACAGCCATGTGGCCCTGAGACCGATCCCTGAAGAACCCCTATTCACTCTCCCCACTGGCCCGTAAGGACACAGCCGACCCAGAAACCCGATTCCTTAATTGACAAGCTTGTAAAGAGCCAAATTACAACTTTGTTCTGTTGGCGGAACAAGCAGATTCATTGATGCCCACATAACTCCCTCTATGCTTTGGTTGTGGTTCTTTTAAAACAAGGGGTTTCACATGGACTGGGGGGCAAGGGGGAGAGTTTAGGCTTTCGGTCCACCTCGTTCAAACCAATTATTGCTAATGAGGATGTGATCTTAGAAATAGAATTACTAGAACGAGGATTCCCATTCAAGTCAATGTTCCATGATGGGTGGGCCAGCGTCCATATTGAGTGTACCCAATTCTATTTCTATATACCTGCTGATAACATCCAGGACCACAATGAAGTCATCGTATTTGAAGTTGGACATGTCTGTCCCAAGCAGATAGGCTTTCACTTTCAGCTGGACTTCCTGTAGGGTGAAGGGGAGGTGAACACTTGTTAAAGAGAAATATGGGAAGAGGGCGAGACGAGAGACAGAGGGTGGAGAGAGAGACGAGAGAGAAAGAGGGGGAGGGGAACGAGAGAGCGAGACCAGAGAGAAGAGAGAAGGAATGGAAAAGAGAGCAAGAGAGGAGAGACGAGAGAGGGTAGAAGTGAAAGAAAGCTTGTGTTCGGACCTGCCAGATTCGATTGAGTCCATGCTCCAGCTTCTTCTTCACATAGCTGTGGTCCACAACCGCCTCCTCGGTGTCTGCAGAACCCGTCTCATCTGGGGACGCAAATCACACAGTGATTCAACAATACATCACCTTGAAGTACTAGGCCTTATTCTATCACCTGTTGTTGTGTTATTAATAGTGACTCATGATGTCGGTTGCTCGTTCAGATGTATCTGGAACTGACACTGGAACAGATTGGATTGGATTCACAGATGGGCAATTAAAATGTAATCAATATACAAAAATAGGGGCAAATGAAAATATGGTGTCTTTGCAATTGGAGAGTTGAAACTAGAAATGGCATGAAACTAGAAATGAGTGTTTCACACCCATCTTTACAGTACCAGTGATACCTTTGCTTTTCAGTAATATCTTCTACCCCCATCCTCGTAGCAGTAAGTGTCATCTTTGCTTTCCCAACCCCATGCAAACAGTAAAGTTGGCATTCGTCCACATTAGCCATCATGCTACTGATAATGATCCCCATTTCCATACCCTCCTCATTAGGCTCAGTGTTTTCCCTGTAGATTATGTGATGACAGGAACAGAACACAACAGCGGGAGAGAGACATACGTTACAGCCATTGTCATATTGTCATTCAGACTTGGACACTAAAGAGGTCAAAGCGCCTCTCTCTGCCAGCCAGGCAGCCTTCCCCAGGCATCACAGCAGAGAGAGAAGAAGGGAAGGACGGAGGAGAGAAACTGCCTTAGATATGAAGACTTCCTGTATATGAGCGTAGGGGAATGTTTCCTACCCTCTGCAGTCAAGGCTGTGAGTAAGTGGCTGACTGTGTGTAGTAGGTGGCTGACTCTGTATTTTGTCTCTCTGCATAGACCCCAGGATGCGAACAAACACCATGTAACAAATTGCTGCAATGCATTTTACAAGACTCCAATGACGTAAAACAATTCTTCTCCATGAAGCCCCCTCACTCCACTATGCCATTCTCTCCATATGAAATTACATACATTATACCACAACACATCAACTGTTCTGAGACACCACAAGAAGCCACACAATGAGGAAACTCTGGATGACAGCGGGGGGGTTGAGATTCACAATGTGTTTGTGAGGGAGAGGTGGTCAGGCTCAGGACTGTCACTCTGCATCTCCTAACTATCCCTCACACAGACGGCGAAGGAACACATTTTTAGATGATATTACATAACGTGTTGAGGGCCGCCTCCAGTTTGCATCCAAACAGTCCCTGTAATTAGTCAACCCTGTATCTGCTAAGGCGAGTGATTTCATCTAAGCTTTGTCTCAAATGGCACCCTATTCCCTATAGGCCCTGGTCAAAAGTAGTGCACTATATAGGGAATAGGGTGCCATTTGGGACGTAGCCCTGGTGTTTACAGACCAAAACAAGAGGATGCCCTTTATAAAACATGGAATATTTTGAGGATAAACTTTGAATTCCACTGAAGGAAAGCGGTTGAGCTTGAGGTGACCTTTGAACATTGTGGGAGGTGTCAGAGAGGTCACTCCCAAACCCTACAGCTCTGAAGGGCAATTTCATCACAGAACCGCTGCAGTGGAAAAATGCACCCAAACACAGCAAGCAAGGACGAATGGAGGAACTTCAGCCTGAGACAAGGTACCTCTGAAATGGCTAGACTACGTCTTTTGTACCAGCAGCATAAGGTGTGAACACTCCACCACTACCATCCTTTGAGACCACTGACATTAACCTCGATCAAAAAGAGAAGAAAAACTCTGGGGTAATCTAGATGAAGACAGAGGTTGGACGGACTTTGTCTTTTGGAGTGACATCCCTACTTATTGAAATCCCTAGCTATAGAAAGTAGGAAATATTCAGGTATGTGATGCAGATATGGAATATAATCCAGGGATTATGAAACAGGGCATAAAAGGGGTTAATTCCTACAGAAAAGGTGATAACTGCCAGTCGGTATAATCTCCCAGCCCATCCCAGAATAAAACATCTGAGTTGTGCTAATTATGCTTCAAAACAGTAGAAAACGGACTGAACGGGCCGAAGAATTGCCAAAGACTCCAGCCACCCGAGACATGGACTGTCCTCAATGCACCTGCGTGTCAATCTAAGTCACATAATAGAAAGATCCCAATCAAAATTCATCAGTTTAAGCTAGAGATATGTGTTTTTTGCATGGGCTGCATCTTAAACCACCGCATCAGCCTATGTCAGCCTTCCGCATCTGCAGTGGGAGGTGGCTGAGCTACAGCGGTGTTTGTCAGACCACGATCAGTCTTCTCACAAAAACGTCTGTAGTGTCCGAACAGTTTGGCCTAGAAACTAATATGACCCCACTGTGGAAAGGGGAGACTCTCACGAATGATGGTGTTCTCTGTTTTGCTATGACCTCCACGGGACTCATCTAAAGGTAACCCATACAAATGAATGGAAGTATGGAGGTAGTTTTATGCCAACAAAAATAAGGGGTTAAATATGTGTCCAAAAAAACTTAAATATTTCCTGAGCTTTCTTATATGTCGTAGATATAGGACAGACACTTCAAAATGTTATTCCTTATGATATATCTTTGACTGTATTTTTTTTGCCATTTATGAATGTGTTATTCAATGTGTTTCTATGGGCTATAGTAGTTGGCCAAATTCAATATTTCCCCAAAAAAATGTTTTATACCTAAAGGCGTAAAAAAATTCAAAATCAAATATCCAAATGATCCATGGTATGACCATCTTAAAACAATTCCATATGTTAGCTTAGTAGGACACCCCTGTTCTGAGAGCAAAAGGTGGTCCTAATGTTTTGTACACTCAGTGTATAATTTACCACTAGTATATAACCATAAGTATTTATATATTCCTGCTACCAGTCACTTACCAGCCCAGTTTACATGTATATCCGTATATCACGCCCACACTTACACACACACACTAACATCCTCACACTTACACACACACCCTCACACTTACACACACATTTTAGTCATTTAGCAGACACTCTTATCCAGAGCGACTTACAGTTAAGCGAGTGCATACATTTTTCATACTGGCCCCCCGTGGGAATCGAACCCACAACCCTGGCGTTGCAAGCGCCATGCTCTACCAACTGAGCTATAGGGGACCACCCACCACTTCTGCTGCTGCCATACTGTTTATTATTACTATTATTATTATTTATCCTGCTACCAGTCACTTTCTCCTGATCCCCCTCCTACATGTCCAGATCTACCTCAAACTACTCCAGTTTCCCTGCACATTGTACATTTGGTATTGGCACTGACCCTGTATATAGCTTCCTCTCTAATTGATCGTGTTTTCTTTATTATATAGCATTTGTTATTAGTTAATATTTTGATATTGATTACTGCACTGTTGGGGTTAGAGCTTGCAAGTTAAGCATTTCACTGTACTTGTGCATGTGACAATAAAACTTGAATTGAACCGAAACAGGGAGGGAATACCTGGACTTATCTAAGAAGAAATGCTCCTTTTGGTTTTCTGTTCTAAAGTATTTTGCTACGGTGTGCTCTACTGAACACAACCCTGAAGTTGATCTCACCTGAACAATGATAGAGAACAGCATGACATCACAGAGAACAGACAACCTACTGGAGAACAGCATGACATCACAGAGAGAACAGACAACCTACTGGAGAACAGTATGACATCACAGAGAGAACAGACAACCTACTGGAGAACAGTATGACATCACAGAGAGAACAGAAAACCTACTGGAGAACAGTATGACTTCACAGAGAGAACAGACAACCTACTGGAGAACAGTATGACATCACAGAGAGAACAGACAACATACAGGAGAACAGTATGACATCACAGAGAGAACAGACAACATACAGGAGAAGTCAGGTCAAATAAACTGAGGCCCATTCGTGGTTAGTTTCACCTAGTGAGGACTTTCACCTTCATTTGACATTTTCCCACAAAACATTAATTTTTGTATCTGTGCAGACTGCAGCTTCATCCAGAGGACTTGGACTACTAATCTCTTTACAGGAACCGCAGTCAGAGGGTGGACGGAAGCTGATATTTGCACTGACCCAGATTATGACTGCAAATGGGGTGTTTAAATAATGAAAGAGAGGCTCTTCATCTGAAACTCTCAGTTTAATCTCCTTTGATAAGTGTTCTATCAATAGGACAAGTACTACTTCCATTGTTTAAATGAAATCCACAATGTGAACTATTTTCCTAGACCTATAGACCTTGTTAATACGATAAGCTATACGTTTAGCTAACATTTAGCTAACATTTATCGGTCACAAAACTGAAGAGTGAATTGGTTCTTTATATCTACCCTATGCTCTGTATATCCTATTGACTGATTGTTAATGGATAACTCTGCACCATCAACACTGCAGCCTTACTGCCAGACGTTTGTCAGTTCCGGAAGCCTCATTAAACTCAGAGGCAATGGCGTTTGGATGGAAAACAAAGAGATGCTGCTTGGCAGTTGACAATGCGGGTTAATCAGTTCTCTCCATGATGTCAGCCTTGAGAGAGAAGCTCCGCTAGGTAGCACCCCCACCCCCCAGAGGTGAGTCAGAAAGCCAAATGATGCAGAAGGCATGACAGATACCATCTTCTGAGATGCAGTTAACTTTTTACCCACACACACATGTCCACACAAACAGAAACATGCACACACCTACACAGACTCAAACATCCACTCGTTCAAGTCAGCCAAATGGTGTCCAAGGCTTCAACAACATTTTAAAAATGTAATTTAACCAAGTTTAGAGGCTAACAGACATGTTGGAAAGTTTTAGAAAGTTATCATAATTCTGATGAGGTCATGTGTTCGAGCTGGTGACTATTTCACTCTCATCTTTCTTTATATAAGAGCACTAATGATCATATTTACCTCTCCTGATTATTGTCATAGTGACTTTCTACGGCTCAGCTGAGAGTGAATACGGCTAGTTATTATCATGATGTGTTTCCAGCACTGTGGCATGGAAGTAGGCACTTCTAACCGACCATGAATACAGATAGACCGAGTGAAGAACATGTGATGTCAGACTGATATGACAGCTCATCATAGCCACTCATTTTAAATAACGCATTTCCTGATTTGTAAAATGAATCTGACAGTTGTCATCAGCGCCGGATTAATGCCTGGGCTTACCAGGGCTGAAGCCCCTGAGACCGTGGGGAGACCAAGAGGCATAAAAAATATATATATATATATATATATATATATATATAATAATAATAAAAAAGGAAATATATACTATATATTATGAATGTAATATATATATATTGGATTTTTTTTACTGCAACCGCCAACCACAGGAGGATTCAAGAGCCCGCTCTCAATGAGTGTAGACAGCCTGCAGCTGCTCTGCTAATCGTCAGATGGGGAGAGGAGGTAGGGGGCAAACGTGTGTAACTGGGGGGCCCTGCCTTCATTGGGTAACTGATCAATAAAACATTTAAAATAAACTGCATAATAAATCAATGTGACTGGTCAATTGTGTGAGTCGGGGGCTGGGCCCAAGCCCATAGGTGGCCCAAGAGGCCCCAAAAATATAAATACAAAATACGTTGTTGTTTTTAATATCGTTTTTATCCAACCACAGGAGCCCACTCTCAATGTTCAAAATACATTAGAGCGCATAATTTAGACACAGAGGATGAATAGTTTCGAAAAAATAAATGTGGATTCATTTTATCACAAGAACATAAAGGTAACTGCCAAGATAAAGGAAACACCAACATATTGTCTTAAAAGGGTGTTTGGCCACCACGAGCTGCCAAAACAGCTTCAATGCTCCTTGACATATATTCTACAAGTGGATCTAATAATGACAGAAAAATGAATCTCACACCATGACATATTATTTGTATTCCACATTTACTCACGTGTTTCCTTTATTTTGGCAGTTACCGGTTGCCTACAGTCAGGAAGGCCGCAATCTGGCCAGCATGGGCGCCAAATACAGTTAGGGAAACAAGTATTTGATCCCCTGCTGATTTTGTACGTTTGCCCACTGACAAAGAAATGATCAGTCTATAATTTTAATGGTAGGTTTATTTGAACAGTGAGAGACAGAATGACAACAAAAAAAAACAGAAAAACGCATGTCAAAAATTTTATAAATTGATTTGCATTTTAATGAGGGAACTAAGTATTTGACTCCCTCTCAATCAGAAAGATTTCTGGCTCCCAGGTGTCTTTTATACAGGTAACGAGCTGAGATTAGGATAACAATCTTAAAGGGAGTGCTCCTAATCTCAGCTTGTTACCTGTATAAAAGACACCTGTCCACAGAAGCAATCAATCAATCAGATTCCAAACTCTCCACCACGGCCAAGACCAAAGAGCTCTCCAAGGATGTCAGGGACAAGATTGTAGACCTACACAAGGCTGGAGTGGGCTACAAGACCATCGCCAAGCAGCTTGGTGAGAAGGTGACAACAGTTGGTGCGATTATTCGCAAATGGAAGAAACACAAAAGAACGGTCAATCTCCCTCGGCCTGGGGCTCCATGCAAGATCTCACCTCGTGGAGTTGCAATGATCATGAGAAAGGTGAGGAATCAGCCCAGAACTACACAGGAGGATCTTGTTAATGATCTCAAGGCAGCTGGGACCATAGTCACCAAGAAAACAATTGGTAACACACTACGCCGTGAAGGACTGAAATCCTGCAGTGCCCGCAAGGTCCCCGTGCTCAAGAAAGCACATATACAGGGCCATCTGAAGTTTGCCAATGAACATCTGAATGATTCAGAGGAGAACTGGGTGAAAGTGTTGTGGTCAGATGAGACCAAAATTGAGCTCTTTGGCATCAACTCAACTCGCCATGTTTGGAGGAGGAGGAATGCTGCCTATGACCCCAAGAACACCATCCCCACCGTCAAACATGGAGGTGGGAACATTATGCTTGGAGCTGTTTTTCTGCTAAGGGGACAGGACAACTTCACCGCATCAAAGGGATGATGGACGGGGCCATGTACCGTCAAATCTTGGGTGAGAATCTCCTTCCCTCAGCCAGGGCATTGAAAATGGGTCGTGGATGGGTATTCCAGCATGACAATGACCCAAAACACACGGCCAAGGCAACAAAGGATTGGCTCAAGAAGAAGCACATTAAGGTCCTGGAGTGGCCTAGCCAGTCTCCAGACCTTAATCCCATAGAAAATCTGTGGAGGGAGCTGAAGGTTCGAGTTGACAAACATCAGCCTCGAAACCTTAATGACTTGGAGAAGATCTGCAAAGAGGAGTGGGACAAAATCCCTCCTGAGATGTGTGCAAACCTGGTGGCCAACTACAAGAAACATATGACCTCTGTGATTGCCAACAAGGGTTTTGCCACCAAGTACTAAGTCATGTTTTGCAGAGGGGTCAAATACTTATTTCCCTCATTAAAATGCAAATCAATTTATAACATTTTTGACATGCGTTTTTCTGGATTTTATTGTTGTTATTCTGTCTCTCACTGTTCAAATAAACCTACCATTAAAATTATAGACTGATCATTTCTTTGTCAGTGGGCAAACATACAAAATCAGCAGGGGATCAAAAACTTTTTTCCCTCACTGTATGCAGTTTGTTGCATTGTGGCCATAGACATATAATCCATAGAGTTGTTTTGGAACCTCTTACCCTGGCAACTTGACTACTAAACTCATGGGTACACTAGCAATGGCTGCCAGTCCTGACTTGAATGGGAACTTCCATCTTTAGATAATATTTCTATGGTTGGTTGCGGCTGACTGTTTGCCTTTTGCACATTTCTAAATACAATCGCGGGAAAAACGTACAGTTTGGAAAGCAAATGGCTACTGCTGAAAACAGAAGACTAATCTGTCTGTAGAACCAATATATAAATACAATTGTCATAGTAGGCTAGCTCATCGGCCTAGTAGTAGCCTATGGCTTCATGTTCATCATTAAGAGAGTGAGTGTGCAACTGGAAATGTTATTTAGTAGCATACTGTAGCATATAAATAAATAATAATGAAAAATATTTATAATTATATATATATACACACACAGTGGGGAGAACAAGTATTTGATACACTGCCGATTTTGCAGGTTTTCCTACTTACAAAGCATGTAGAGGTCTGTAATTTTTATCATAGGTACACTTCAACTGTGAGAGACGGAATCTAAAACAAAAATCCAGAAAATCACATTGTATGATTATTAAGTAATTAATTTTTATTTTATTGCATGACATAATTATTTGATACATCAGAAAAGCAGAACTTAATATTTGGTACAGAAACCTTTGTTTGCAATTACAGAGATCATACGTTTCCTGTAGGTCTTGACCAGGTTTGCACACACTGCAGCAGGGATTTTGGCCCACTCCTCCATACAGACCTTCTCCAGATCCTTCAGGTTTCGGGGCTGTCGCTGGGCAATACGGACTTTCAGCTCCCTCCAAATATGTTCTATTGGGTTCAGGTCTGGAGACTGGCTAGGCCACTCCAGGACCTTGAGATGCTTCTTACGGAGCCACTCCTTAGTTGCCCTGGCTGTGTGTTTCGGGTCGTTGTCATGCTGGAAGACCCAACCACGACCCATCTTCAATGCTCTTACTGAGGGAAGGAGGTTGTTGGCCAAGATCTCGCGATACATGGCCCCATCCATCCTCCCCTCAATACGGTGCAGTGGTCCTGTCCCCTTTGCAGAAAAGCATCCCCAAAGAATGATGTTTCCACCTCCATGCTTCACGGTTGGGATGGTGATCTTGGGGTTGTACTCATCCTTCTTCTTCCTCCAAACACGGCGAGTGGAGTTTAGACCAAAAAGCTCTATTTTTGTCTCATCAGACTACATGACCTTCTCCCATTCCTCCTCTGGATCACCCAGATGGTCATTGGCAAACTTCAGACGGGCCTGGACATGCGCTGGCTTGAGCAGGGGGACCTTGCGTGCGCTGCAGGATTTTAATCCATGACGGCGTAGTGTGTTACTAATGGTTTTCTTTGAGACTGTGGTCCCAGCTCTCTTCAGGTCATTGACCAGGTCCTGCTGCGTAGTTCTGGGCTGATCCCTCACCTTCCTCATGATCATTGATGCCCCATGAGGTGAGATCTTGCATGGAGCCCCAGACCGAGGGTGATTGACCGTCATCTTGAACTTCTTCCATTTTCTAATAATTGCGCCAACAGTTGTTGCCTTCTCACCAAGCTGCTTGCCTATTGTCCTGTAGCCCATCCCAGCCTTGTGCAGGTCTACAATTTTATCCCTGATGTCCTTACACAGCTCTCTGGTCTTGGCCATTGTGGAGAGGTTGGAGTCTGTTTGATTGAGTGTGTGGACAGGTGTCTTTTATACAGGTAACGAGTTCAAACAGGTGCAGTTAATACAGGTAATGAGTGGAGAACAGGAGGGCTTCTTAAAGAAAAACGAACAGGTCTGTGAGAGCCGGAATTCTTACTGGTTGGTAGGTGATCAAATACTTATGTCATGCAATAAAAATGCCAATTAATTACTTAAAAATCATACACTGAGATTTTCTGGATTTTTGTTTTAGATTCCGTCTCTCGCAGTTGAAGTGTACCTATGATAAAAAATTACAGACCTCTACATGCTTTGTAAGTAGGAAAACCTGCAAAATCGTCAGTGTATCAAATACTTGTTCTCCCCACTGTACAATATATAATTTGGGAAGTGAATTACAGGATAGTTAGTCTCTCTTTCTCTGGAACAATAGCAGAGTTCCTTTGATGTAAAACACCTGGCAAGCTAAGAATGAACCATCTGTGCATCCTAACCATATCACGGAGAGGGAAACAAATTGCACCACGGTTGTTTCTTCTGACTGGGCCAAGAACAACTGCATGAGTCACTCCCGTAAAGAAAGAATGGAACAAAAGAAAGAATGAAACAAAATCATTTAAGAATGAAACAAGGCTCAGCCCAGGCCCACTGTGACATGACAGTATGACACTGAGGGGGATAGTGTTCATAAAAGAGATTATCTGGTACTTTTGTATACTTGTTAGCCAGTAGTTCTGAAAGTAGCGCTCACGAGCAAAAGTGGTCCCCGAAAATTGGGTACTATGTCAAATATGTGCAGATATGTCATTGCTCTCTCTCTCACTCCGTTGTGTGTGCATCTTGCTAGCTGTCACTCAAATGGCGAGGGGCTGAAGCTCATTGGCTAGAACTCAAATTGCTAGGGGGCTGGCCCAGTTGGGGGAAAATGTAGGTAAAATGGCGCAGCACAGCTTCCAGAAAAACTGTCGCTTTCAAACTAGAGATTTCGTGGCTAATTGAGGTAAAACAGTAATTCTGCTCATAGATTATGCATGTATGTACTACACATCCAGCCCAAACCGGGAGGTTTAAAAAATACTTACTAGTCGCCAGAGCATGTCTTTAACAAGCGAGTGAGAAGGGAGATTAGCTCTTCTGACTGGCTGGGCGAGGTAGAGAAAAGGTTAATGCTACTAATGGGAACAGGGGAGGGGGGAACAGGGGAGGGAGGAACAGGGGAGGGAGGAACAGGGGAGGGAGGAAAGAGGAGAGGAGCCTGAGGAGGAGGGTGATATAAATGTGCAAAGACTAAAATGGTTTGATAGAGTATTTCTAGGTTACCTTCTATCCAGGCTGGGCCTCAGTTTGACACCAGCAAAATGTGAATTAATCTAGTGATAGAACTCATTGTAATGTTCTTCAAAAAAATATCACAGGAAGGTCAAAGCAGTTTAGGTTGGACAATGCAAGCCACTGGCAGGAAAGAACCTGGGGAGTAAGTGAGGTGTGATGAAACAGCATCCAGAGGGCTTTCATTGTGTTACTGTTACACATTTCAAAATTGTTAACAGATATCCTCCCCCTGACGATGGAAAGGAAGGACGCCAGAAAACAACCGGCCAACGCCTCAGAGACTACAGCTCAAAGTTCCGAGACGTAGTTTCGCCAAGTAATGCAACAAGATAAAACTGTGACAAGGAGCCATGAGAAACTTGGAAGGTCTTTAGTCAAATCCTAGCCAGCCAAAACATCATTTAAACACCCATCTAAACCAAATTAATTACAGGTTATTTAAGCAATAAGGCACGAGGGGGTGTAGTATATGGCCAATATACCACGGCTAAGGGCTGTTCTTACGCACGACATAACGCAGAGTGCTTGGATACAACCCTTAGCCGTGGTATATTGGCCATATACCACAAACCCCCGAGGTGCCTTATTGCTATTATAAACTGGTTACCAACGTAATTAGAGCAGTAAAAATAAATGTTTTGTCATACCCGTGGTATACGGTCTGATAAACCACGGCTACCAATCAGCATTCAGTTTACAATTCTCTCTTTTGACCTGGCAACCTCATTTACCTCATCACTGCGATGGAAGCAACAAAGATGACGTTGGAGTGTGAAAACACACAACAAAGCTGGTCACAGGCCAGGGAAAGCAATTTACCTGCTGATAGGTCCGGCAAATGAAGGAGAGAGAAGCCGCCTTAACAAATACGGAGGTAAGTAGCAGAGGCAATGGAAGGCAATGGGAGGAGTAATTGTCAATTTCCGTCCGGGGATTGCTGTATTATTTAATGTCCCAGACACGCATAATTAGCCAAGCAATCCTGTACATGAAAATGCCTAAATGATCAGGATCAGAAGGAACTGGTGTAGCTACGTATCAATGATGTCATCTGTTAACCTAACTATGGAGTCTCTTTTGGACTGAATCAAGGAAGGCAGTCATCCAAGTTAGCCCGTAATATATCATAGAGTCACACCCAAAAAATAACACTAAAAAACAGGACACATTGTGAGAAATTCTATGCTCCTATGAGATCATAAGTCAATCACAAATGACCGTGAAAAAACTCAACTTGTTCACAAACAGCAAACGTTACCATTTCATCCATCTTGATTTCATTTTATGTTGGTTTCATCTTAGAATGAGGCGGAACTGTACACGTGAGAAGGCCAATATCAAGGCCAAGATCTTCCCCCCTCTGTCCTGGATTGATTGTATGTTTAGCGTGGCAGTTCTAAGCTAACAGTCAATACGAAGGGTTCCAGTCAGTGCTGTGAGCTTGTAACTGATCCACTAACCACGGCCATTTATCCTCTCTCCACCGAGGACCTGTCCGAGCTGATCGAACATGACAGTGGGTGAGCTAAGGCTGCAAAGTCAATTTGGCAAGAAGGGAGGGAACCATTCGCCCATATTCAATCCAGAAACAACTTCCCTTAATTACTGATACATCCTGGAGACAGGTTCATTATATCAGCTGTGGTGGCGCTCCGTAGATATGATGCAGGCTGTGTCCCGAATAACACCCTATTCCTTTAATAGGGGCTCTGGTTAAAAGTAGGGCACTTTATCTGGAATAGGGTGCCATTTGGGATGCATACGCAGCGTTGCAGCCATCAAGGGACCTTTAAATTATTTTCTCCAATGAAAGGAGAGGAGCCTCGCGTTCATGCAGGGCGCCCGGTAGAACGTGTTGGGACCAAGGACACAAAGCCAGTCTGAAAAATTAAGACCAGCATGTAAATCACTCTTCTTAAGGCTTTGGTATACGCAGAGATGCACAAACACTTATAAGAACACACAAACACACACACCGAACACACACACACACCAAACAAACAAGCACCAAACACACACACCCTTTACATAGAGGAGGGGTGAAAGCGGGTGCAGAGCGAGGACCTTCACTTAGAGAGCAGTAGAGGACAGCCAATCACACCTCTTGATGGATTGCCCCGCCTCCTCTGATTAGAACTGAATGTCCCAGAACGAGGAGATGTGCTTAACTAAGGTTTGGAAGCTGGAGACTTGAAGGGCGTGTTAAAAATGGTAACCTATTCCCTATATAGTACACTATTTTTGACCAGGTAGTGCACTATACAGGGAATAGGGCGCCATTTGGGACAAAGCCAAAGTCTCAACGGCACCAGTGATCAGGGGATAAAGGCGTCACTTTTCATTTTAGCAGACGCTCTTATCCAGAGCAACTTACAGGAGCAATCAGGGTTAAGTGCCTTGCTCAAGGGCACAGACAGATTTTTCACCTAGTCAACTCGGGGATTAGAACCAGCGACCTTTCGGTTACTGGCACAACACTCTTAACCACTAAGCTACCTGCCGCCATCAGCCATTTCCTTAATCAATCCAATGTACTGAAGGGGGAAATTAAACCGCATTTGAGCCAAAATTACTGCTGATTGACAAAGTAATGGAAAAGGTAAACTAATACGAAGGAATAGAGAAAACTGAAACTTTATCACCATGGAAACAGAGCCAAAGGTTTTTCCCAGACTTGGATACCTTAGTAAGGTGATATTAGTGATGATACAGCTGGAATATTCTTATTATACATACACTCATCTTGGACTGCCTTTGCGGTCTCAAACTATCTAGTTACCTGCTCTCTCTGGCTTATAGTTCTATATATGTATATATACACACACACTATACAGTATTCAGACCCGTTGACTTTTTCCACATTTTCTTACGTTCCAGCGTTATTCTAAAATGGATTAAATAATTTGTTTCCCTCATCAATCTACACACAATACCCCATAATGACAAAGTGAAAACAGTTTTTGAAAGTTTGGCACATTTATACAAAAACAAAAACAGAAATACCTTATTTACATAAGTATTCAGACCCTTTGCTATGAGACTCAAAATTGAGATCAGTTGCATCCTGTTTCCATTGATCATCCTTGAAATGTTTCTACAACTTGATTGGAGTCCACCTGTGCTAAATTCAATTGATTGGACATGATTTGGAAAGGCCCACACCTGTCTATATAAGGTCCCACAGTTGACAGTGCATGTCAGAGCAAAAACCAAGCCATGATGGATTGTGAAAGGATTGTGTCGAGGCACAGATCTGGAGAAGGGTACCAAAAAATGTCTGCAGCATTGAAGGTCCCCAAAGAACACAGTGGCCTCCATCATTCTTAAATGGAAGAAGTTTGGAACAACCAAGACTCTTCCTAGAGCTGGCCACCCAGCCAAACTGAGCAATTGGGGAGAAGTGCCTTAATCAGAGCTCCAGAGTTCCTCTGTGGAGATGGGAGAACCTTCCAGAAGGACAACCATCTCTGCAGCACTCGAGCAATCAGGCCTTTATGGTAGAGTGGCCAAACGGAAGCCACTCCTCAGTAAAAGGCACATGACAGCCCGCATGGAGTTTGCCAAAAGGCACCTAAAGGAGTTTCAGACCATGAGAAACAAGATTCTCTGGTCTGATGAAACCAAGATTGAACTCTTTGGCCTGAATGCCAAGCGTCACATCTGGAGGAAACCTGGCACCATCTCTACGGTGAAGCATGTTGTTGGCAGCATCATACTGTGGGAATGTTTTTCAGCGGCAGGGATTGGGAGACTACTCAGGATCGAGGGAAAGATGAACGGAGCAAAGTACAGAGAGATCCTTGATGAAAACCTGCTCCAGAGCGCTTAGGACCTCAGACTGGGGTGAAGGTTCACCTTCCAACAGGACAACGACCCTAAGCACACAGCCAAGACAACGCAGGAGTGGGTTCGGGACAAGTCTCTGAATGTCCTTGAGTGGCCCAGCCAGAGCCCAGACTTGAATCCGATCGAACATCTCTGGAGAGACCTGAAAATAGCTATGCAGCGACGCTCCCCATCCAACCTGACAGAGCTTGAGAGGATCTGCAGAGAAGAATGGGAGAAACTCCCCAAATACAGGTGTGCCAAGCTTGTAGCGTCATACCCAATAAGACTCTAAGCTGTAATCGCTGCCAAAGGTGCTTCAACAAAGTACTGAGTAAAGGGTCTGAATACTTATGTAAATGTTATATTTCCGGTTTTTATTTTTTATAAATTTGCAAAATGTTCTAAAAAACAGTTTTTGCTTTGTCATTATGGGGTATTGTGTGTAGATTGAGGAGGGATAAAAACTATTTAATCCATTTTAGAATAAGGCTGTAACGTAACAAAATATGGAAAAAGTCAAGGGGTCTGAATACTTTCCGAATGTATGTGGACAACCCTTCAAATTAGTGGATTCGGCTATATCAGCCACACCCGTTGCTGAAAGGTGTATAAAACCGAGCACGCAGCCATGCAATCTCCATAGACAAACATTGGCTGTAGAATGGCCTTATTGAAGAGCTCAGTGACTTTCACATTGCACCGCCATAGCATGCCACATTCCAATAAGTCATTTCTTCCAATTTCTGCCCTGCTAGAGCTGCCCCGGACAACTGTAAGGGCTGTTATTATGAAATGGAAATGTCTAGGAGCAACAACGGCTCAGCCGTGAAGTGGTAGGCCACACAAGCTCATAGAATGGGACTTTCCTCAGTTGCAACACTCACTATTGAGTTCCAAACTGCCTCCGGAAGCAACGTCAGCACAAGAACTGTTCGTCGGGAGCTTCATGAAATGGGTTTCCATGGCAGAGCAGCCGCATACAAGCCTAAGATCACCATGCGCAATGCCAAGCGTCAGCTGGAGTGGTGTAAAGCTCCCCACCATTGGACTCTGGAGCAGTAGAAACATGTTCTCTGGAGTGATGAATCACGCTTTACCATCTCGCAGTCCGACGGACTAATCTGGATTTGGCAGATGCCAGTAGAACTCTACCTGCCCCAATGCATAGTGCCAATTGTAAAGTTTGGTGGAGGAGGAATAATGGTCTGGGGCTGTTTTTCATGGTTTGGGCTAGGCCCCTTTCAGTTAAAGGAAATCTTAACGCTACAGCATACAATGACATTCCAACTTTGTGGCAACAGTTTGGGGAAGGCCCTTTCCTGTTTCAGCATGACAATGCCCCCGTGCACAAAGCGAGGTCCATACAGAAATTGTTTGTCGAGATTAGTGTGGAAGAACTTGACTGGCCTGCACAAAGCTCTGACCTCAACCCCATCAAACACATTTGGGATGAATTGGAACGCTGACTGTGAGCCAGGCCTAAACGCCCAACATCAGTGCTCGAACTCACTAATGCTCTTGTGGCTGAATGGAAGCAAGTCCCCGCAGCAATGTCCAACATCTAGTGGAAAGCCTGTTCTCAGAAAAGTAGAACAACACTCCATACGTCATTAATTTCATCTAATCTAAATATCACGTAAACAATGCATCGTCCCCCCTGTGGTTGTACGGAATCATCCTTAATAAATGCACATTAATAATACATAAATAAATCCTAACAGAGGGGTGAGCACTGAGGGACATGATGTTGTCTACATGTGTCTGTAATTAGGATAAATAAATACATCATTTTCTCTAACAAACATCATCAATCAAAACAGTGCTTAAACTGAAATTAACATGATAATGGAATGGAAATGTACTGTATATTTACAGGTTTAAATATCACAGTTTATCTCCTTTGCTTACCGTGTGGATAATTTTGTATTATTCATCTAATCATTAGATGAATCATTAGCAACATTAGATTCAAGAGGTCTTTGGAGAGGGCTCAGTGACTTTTCAAAGTCAGCAGTGTGCTGGCGTCAACAAAGCACAAGCACCTATCACTTTCAGGCCTGGCCGGCTCAATAACCTTCTACATGGACAGCCTGAGAGAGGGAGGGCCACTGAGGCAACACTAGAAAGAAAAAAAACACTTGACTATCAACACAGTGGTAAGTGCGGCAACAAATTCAACCTCAATTACCCATACCATCACGCCAATGTGTGCTGTGTGGGTTGTGCAAATGCAGCGCTGCACATTCACAACAATTTTCGTTAGATGAGCGGGGCAGATGAGAAGGCAGTACCGTAGCTCTGCTCTCTATAAAGGGCAAATGCAATACTTACAAATCCATAAATCTCAGTGATCAGGGGATAAAGGCATCACCGTGGTCCTACTTGCCATCAGCCATTTTCTTAATCAATCCAATGTACTGAAGGGGGAAATTAAACCGCATTTGAGCCAAAATTACTGCTGATTGACAAAGTAATGGAAAAGGTAAACTAATAGGAAGGAATAGAACTTGACTCAACGATAAACCTGAAACAGTAGCTCTGCTCTCTGTAAAAGGTCAAATGCAATACTTAGAAATCCATCAATCTCCGGGTTTAAGTCTGTGGGGCAGTAATGGGGTTGGCAGGTAGCCTAATGGTTATGCGTGAAAAATCGCTGGTTCGAAACCCAGAGCTGGCAAGGTGGAAAAATCTGCCGCTCTGCCCTTGAGCAAGGCAGTTAACTCCCAACAACAACACCCAAAAACTGCTCCCCTGGACCTTGATTAAGGCAGCCCCACGCACCTCTCTGAATCAGAGGGGTTGGGTTAAATGCGGAAGACACATTTCGGTTGAATGCATTCAGTTGTGCAACTGACTAGGTATCCCATTGCCCCTAATGAAAGTCAACCCCCCTTTCTTTTTTATATATATTTTTTTCACAATCAGCTTCAATTGATTTAGGGGCTAATTAAAAGAGTGATTTCTAAGAACTTCTAGAGGACGAGGGGAAACTACGTCAGCAGAAATACAAGGTGAACTGACTGTACAACGTGAAGGTGAGGGCAGCTGAAGAAGGGATCTTTATTATATGGGGTGTTCGAGGCCTTTAGTTGTATTAAGCGTCAGGGAATCAGGGCTTTAGGTGTATTAATTGTAAGGGAATCAGGGCTATAGAAGTACGAGAGGTTAGAGGGTGGATAAGGGCTTTAGTGGTCGCTTGCCTCAATTAAAGGGGAGGGGACAGTGCTATGCTGAATTAAAGGGGAGGGGGTTTTGGTAGGGCAGGCTTACAGAACCTGCAGCTGGTGCAGCCTCCTCCTCCTTCACTTTAGGTTTAGGGAGTAAGTGTAGGGGAATCAGGTCTTTAGAAATAAGAGGTTAGCTTGCAGGGGTCGATGATGAATAAGGGCTTTAGTGGTCACTTGCCTGAATTAAAGGGGAGGGGACAGTGCTATGCTGAATTAAAGGGGTGGGGGATATTGGTCAGCCAAAGGCCCAGTGTTGTGCTGAATTAAGGGGAGGGGCTAGATATTGGTGGGACAGGTGTACCTGTGGCGGGTGCAGCCTCCTCCTTGTTGTGCTCCTCGTGCCACTGCATGGTCCGGTGATAGCTGAGCATCACCTCCCATAATGCCTTGCACAGGTCGCTCAGGCAGGGAACGTAACTGTCTGGAGTGATGTGCTGCGGATGAGACAGGAAAGATGGACACAAAAATGAAAAGAGAGATAGTGGGAGGGAGAGAGTGGGAAGGAGGGAGGGAGAGAGTGGGAGGGAGGGAGGGAGGGAGGGAGAGGGAGGGAGGGAGGGAGGGAGAGAGAGAGTGGGAGGGAGGGAGGGAGAGAGTGGGAGGGAGGGAGGGAGAGAGTGGGAGGGAGAGCGGGAGAGAAAAAGATAGGTGTTAGACACAGTTCCTATTTTTTTCTTCCTGTGAGGTCACGATTAAGAAATTATGTGATGTTCTTTTTTTAATGAACAGAAAGGCCAGACATCAATTATTAGCCCAGCACCTAAAGATGTACGTATGCTCACAACCATTTCTGTGGAGATATTTTTGACCACAGGACTTGATGTGTAGCCTATAAGTGTGGGTTTGTTTAACACCCAAACAGCCAGAGACCAGAAGAGGATGAAATGTGCCACTGAAAGTAGGTGGCCACTCATTTCTACCGATCATCCATCATCAAGGAGACCTTTGAGAAATAACAGTCCAAATAAGTATTTTACAGCAGAGAAATGTTGATATCTGGCTGAAACACTTCTCCTATCCGTCCTGTTGGTCTTAATTATGCCGGAGTTGTAGCCTTTTAGTTGACATTCAAGGACTCACATCTGAAGAGAAACCTCATCTCAGTGTTCTTTTAATCATAATGAACACACCTCAACAAAGAGAACAGTGGAACCGCTAACTGTCTTCCCAGAAGATGTCATTCAAATTAGGATGGGGCTGTATGTGTAGAGGTAGGCTACTGGCAGACAGGCAGGTAGACAGGTGCTTATCTTCAAAACTGTCTTGCAGCCAGAGAGACAGAACAGGCTGTGTGTGTGTGTGTGTGTGTGTGTGTGTGTGTGTGTGTGTGTGTGTGTGTGTGTGTGTGTGTGTGTGTGTGTTTGTGTGTTTGTGTGTCTGTGTCCGACGGTTCAGTAATGAGCCTGAAACCATGACATCGACGACAATGTCGAACACTAATACATTCCTTGTGCCTGACTGACTGAATCTAGACTAACCAAAAATATTAAAAACATTTCCATAGAAATGTATGTTTATTGCAAATAGACCTTTAGTAGGCCCATCAAAACATGACCTGCCGCTTGTGGGACAATTTCAGGCACCAAGCAATCTAGTAATACTTTACACATTGGCCTATATAAATGTGTATGGTGTGACTGAATGGAGGGACTGTAGTTCTAATTACACTGTAGATTATACAGAAGTCATGATGACAGTTAGTGCATTCTTTGGGTTTCTCAGCTTCATTTGAGACAGGTGATGTAAAAAAACAACAACCCATCACTCTGGGGAAAAGGGCAAATGAGTTGAGTTAGGCTTTGGCCAACCTCAACATAGCAGCTAGCATCGTTATAACTCTCTACGGCTGGCGTTAGCGGCTCGTCCTGTCAAGCCCAGCGGTGCACAGAGCTCCGAGGCTACACACCTCGTGGCCTGACACAGACCAAGGACAATTTCTCCAGCCATGGTTTTCAACACCATCAGAGACTAAAGAGTCATCATTGCATTGTGAAAGGAGTCAGCAGAGCTGACGCTCACCAGAAGCTCTATGACGCCATTTGTTTTAAACATGGCTCTGTGTGTGAGACCTCCTGATCCCTCTACCAGGCAGCTGTAAATTACTGACAGCAAACCACGCACACCAGGGGTTTCTGCAGGGGCAAACAGTGCATAGCAACAAGGACCCCGGGTGTGGAAAAGCTAACAGGAGCGAAGGATTCCAGATCAATTTATCAATCAATCGCAGCAGTCTCTCTTTCTCCTCTCAGAGTTTACCACCAGCCTGTAAATTAGAGGCTGCCAGACACATTCGGCTGCCAAAAATTTTCTCTGAGTGCCTCTGGGTGAAAAAATTCACGATCGCAAACAGTGAGTCAAGTGAATGATATCATTCAGTGACCCCCCCCCCCCCCCCCCACCTTGTCTCTCCAAAGGTATGACATGGCATCACTAGTGTTGCAAAGCTCCAAAGCTAATGGAATACAAGGAAATCAATTTTAGAGTTGTAGTGTTTTTGATTAATGTTGGTGAGTTCATGTGTACGGCTGTTTCTGACTATAGTACACAAACACCATAATAAAGGATCAACTTTATTTCGCATTTGGTGTTTCTTCTTTATTTTGCCATTTCCAATTGTTGCAAATCAACCATTCGCCATGCCATAGAGCCCACGGCACACAACAGAAAATAGTTGAGACTAATACAGGAAAGAGGTTGGTAAAAAAAATGTTTTTTAATTAAGAGAACCCTTGGGGAAGGTAATACTAACATAGAGCCCTCTTTTGAAATGCAAAGAGTACCACGTCTCGACAGGAGAAGCACGATACAATATGCCCTGAAACGAATCTACTTACAGTTGAAGTCGGAAGTTTACATACACCTTAGCCAAATACATTTAAACTCAGTTTTTCACAATTCCTGACATTTAATCCAAGTAAAAATTCCCTGTTTTAGGTCAGTTAGGATCACCACTTTATATTAAGAATGTGAAATGTCAGAATAATAGTAGAGAGAATGATATATTTCAGCTTTTATTTCTTTCATCACATTCCCAGTGGGTTAGAAGTTGACATACAGTGAGGGAAAAAAGTATCTGATCCCCTGCTGATTTTGTACGTTTGCCCATTGACAAAGAAATTATCAGTCTATAATTTTAATGGTAGGTTTATTTGAACAGTGAGAGACAGAATAACAACAACAAAATCCAGAAAAACGCATGTCAAAAATGTTATAAATTGATTTGCATTTTAATGAGGGAAATAAGTATTTGACCCCTCTGCAAAACATGACTTAGTACTTGGTGGCAAAACCCTTGTTGGCAATCACAGAGGTCAGACGTTTCTTGTAGTTGGCCACCAGGTTTGCCCACATCTCAGGAGGGATTTTGTCCCACTCCTCTTTGCAGATCTTCTCCAAGTCATTAAGGTTTCGAGGCTGACGTTTGGCAACTCGAACCTTCAGCTCCCTCCACAGATTTTCTATGGGATTAAGGTCTGGAGACTGGCTAGGCCACTCCAGGACCTTAATGTGCTTCTTCTTGAGCCACTCCTTTGTTGCCTTGGCCGTGTGTTTTGGGTCATTGTCATGCTGAAATACCCATCCACGACCCATTTTCAATGCCCTGGCTGAGGGAAGGAGGTTCTCACCCAAGATTTGACGGTACATGGCCCCGTCAATCGTCCCTTTGATGCGGTGAAGTTGTCCTGTCCCCTTAGCAGAAAAACACCCCCAAGCATAATGTTCCCACCTCCATGTTTGACGGTGGGGATGGTGCAGGATTTCAGTCCTTCACGGCGTAGTGTGTTTCCAATTGTTTTCTTGGTGACTATGGTCCCAGCTGCCTTGAGATCATTGACAAGATCCTCCCGTGTAGTTCTGGCCTGATTCCTCACCGTTCTCATGATCATTGCAACTCCAAGAGGTGAGCTCTTGCATGGAGCCCCAGGCCGAGGGAGATTGACAGTTATTTTGTGTTTCTTCCATTTGCGAATAATCGCACAAACTGTTGTCACCTTCTCACCAAGCTGCTTGGCGATGGTCTTGTAGCCCATTCCAGCCTTGTGTAGGTCTACAATCTTGGCCCTGACATCCTTGGAGAGCTCTTTGGTCTTGGCCATGGTGGAGAGTTTGGAATCTGATTGATTGATTGCTTCTGTGGACAGGTGTCTTTTATACAGGTAACAAGATGAGATTAGGAGCACTCCCTTTAAGAGTGTGTTCCTAATCTCAGCTTGTTACCTGTATAAAAGACACCTGGGAGCCAGAAATCTTTCTGATTGAGAGGGGATCAAATACTTATTTCCCTCATTAAAATGCAAATCAATTTATAACATTTTTGACATGCGTTTTTCTGGATTGTTTTGTTGTTATTCTGTCTCTCACTGTTCAAATAAACATACCATTAAAATTATAGACTGATCATTTCTTTGTCAGTGGGCAAACGTACAAAATCAGCAGGGGATTAAATACTTTTTTCCCTCACTGTACACTCAATTAGTATTTGGTAGCATTGCCTTTAAACTGTTTAACTTGGGACAAACGTTTCGGGTAGCCTTCCACAAGCTTCCCACAATAAGTTGGGTGAATTTTGGCCCATTCCTCCTGACAGAGCTGGTGTAACAGAGTCAGGTTTGTATGCCTCCTTGCTCGCACACGCTTTTTCAGTTCTGCCCACAGATTTTCTATAGGATTGAGGTCAGGGCTTTGTGATGGCCACTCCAATACCTTGACTTTGTTGTCCTTAAGCCATTTTGCCAAAACTTTGGAAGTATGCTTGGGGTCATTGTCCATTTGGAAGACTCATTTGCGACCAAGCTTTAATTTCCTGAGTGATGTCTTGAGATGTTGCTTCAATATATCCACATAATTTTCCTTCCTCATGATGCCATCTATTTTGTTTCACCAGACCAGAGGACACTTCTCCAAAAAGTAAGATCTTTGTCCCCATGTGCAGTTGCAAACCGTAGTCTGGCTTTTTTATGGCGGTTTTGGAGCAGTGGCTTTTCCTTACTAAGCGGCCTTTCAGGTTATGTCGATATAGGACTCGTTTTACTGTGGATATAGATACTTTTGTACCTGTTTCCTCCAGCATCTTCACAAGGTCCTTTGCTGTTGTTCTGGGATTGATTTGCACTTTTCGCACTAAAGTACGTTCATCTCTAGGAGACAGAACACGTCTCCTTCCTGAGAGGTATGACGGCTGCGTGGTCCCATGGTGTTTATACTTGCGTACTATTGTTTGTACAGATGAACGTGCTACCTTCAGGCGTTTGGAAATTGCTCCCAAGGTTGAACCAGACTTGGGGAGGTCTACAATTCTTTTTCTGAGGTCTTGGCTGATTTCTTTTGATTTTCCCATGATGTCAAGCAAAGAGGCACTGAGTTTGAAGGTAGGCCTTGAAATACCGCCAGTTTCACCAGCTACTTCTCAGATAGAGTTCAATGCTTCAAATCGGAGGGCCTGTTGTCTGGACCTCTGGCAGTCTCTATGGGGGTGCCACAGGATTCAATTCTCGGGCCGACTCTATTCTATTCAATGATGTCGCTCTTTCTGCTGGTGACTCTCAGATCCACCTCTACACAGACGACACCATTTTGTATACATCTGGCCCTTCATTGGACACTGTGTTAACAAACCTCCAAACGAGCTTCAAAGCCATACAAGACTCCTTCCGTGGCCTCCAACTGCTCTTAAACGCTAGTAAAACTAAATGCATGCTCTTCAATCGAACGCTGCTTGCACCCGCGCGCCCGACTAGAATCACTACTCTCGGCGGGTCTGACTTAGAATATGTGGACAACTACAAATACCTAGGTGTCTGGTTAGACCGTAAACTCTCCTTCCAGACTCACATTAAGCATCTCCAATCCAAAGTTAAATATAGAATTGGCTTCCTATTTCGCAACAAAGCCTCCTTCACTCATGCTGCCAAACATGCCCTAGTAAAACTGACTATCCTACCGATCCTTGACTTCGGCGATGTAATTTACAAAATAGCCTCCAACACTCTACTCAGCAAATTGGATGTAGTCTATCACAGTGCCATCCGTTTTGTCACCAAAGCCCCATATACTACCCACCATTGTGACCTGTACGCTCTCGCTGGCTGGCGCTCACTACATATTCGTCACCAATTCCACTGGCTCCAGGTCATCTATAAATCTCTGCTAGGCAAATCCCCGCTCCATAATTTACTACATTTGCACACACTGTATATATATTTTCTGTTGTATTTTTGACTTTATGTTTTGTTTTACTCCATATGTAACTCTGTGTTGTTGTTTTTATCGCACTGCTTTGCTTTATCTTGGCCAGGTCGCAGTTGTAAATGAGAACTTGTTCTCAACTGGCCTACCTGGTTAAATAAAGGTGAAATATATATATATTTTAAATAAAAAAAATTGTGCGTTCCGAGATTACGTTCTGCACACCCGGTTGTACTGCGCCGTTATTTGTCTGCTTATGGCCCGCCTGTTAGCTTGCACGATTCTTGCTATACTGCTTCGACCTCTCTCATCAACGAGCTGTTTTCACCCATAAGACTGCCGCTGACTGGATGTTTTTTGTTTGACGCACCATACCCTAGACACTGTTGTGCATGAAAAGCCCAGGAGGGCGGCCGTTTCTGAGGTACTGGATGCGGCTCGCCTGGCACCGATGATCATGCCACGCGCAAAGTTGCTTAGGTCACTCATTTTGCCCATTCTAACGTTCAATCGAACAGTAACTGAATGCCTCGATGCCTGTCTGCCTGCTTTATATATAGCAAGCCATGGCCACGTGACTAGCACTGTGGCGGTCATGAAATTTTGTCAGCCAGTTATTGTCATGCAAAAGACTGCCGGTCTCACAGTAATTGACTGTTAATTAACATTAACATGTTTAGTATCCACGCATACAAGCTGCATACAATCCGCTGACTCGCGCTTTAACAACATCTACTGTACATTTAAAAAGTATAATAAATAATAAAATAAATCAATTGAATATACACCATCAAAATAAATCCATTATTTATTTTAGTCAGGTCTAAAGAAACATTATGATATGAAGAAGAATAGAATAGCCTATGAGTTGGCCTACTGTATGTTATCTGGCTATGCTCAATGCTCCATGTAGGCTTGTTCATTTAGCTGACAAGATAAGCTTATAAGTCCCATGCCATTATTTTATATTATATATGATTTTTTTATAGTAATAGAAAGGATATTTTTTCCATTCTGGAGCGAGTGCGCATATGAAGTGGCTATGTTGAGCGTAAAAGTGATCATTTGAAACAGGTCCTATACGCTAGAGTTAGAATTATTTGGCAACTTTAGTTGTGAATGACACAAACCTTAGAATGTCTTAAAAATCAAAACATATAATGGGCTGCATGGTGCGACTATAGGCTATTGATGATTTGAGAAAGTCGCAAAAAAAGCTTGCGCTCTGTTCCTTGCCTCAGGCTGCACAGCTGTTCTCTCATCAAGTGATCATATTTTCACCCATCAGACTATTCTCAACTTAATCTTGTCTTTACTAATATGTCAAATTAGTTTCGATTTAGAGTTTATCAAATGGGCAGGAACACTGGCAGGGGAAAAAATACATGTCATCTGAAGGGACACACCCCTATAATCAATCAAATGCCTACTGTATTATCTCTTTGGTTACGGCCGTTTATATCCCCCCTCAAGCCGATACCACGAAGGACCTCAAAGAACTTCACTGGACTTTATGCTCACTGGAAACCACATATCCTGAGGCTGCAGTATGAAAAAAAAAAATGTATGCACTCACCAAGTCGCTCTGGATAAGAGCTAAATGACTAAAATGTTAAATGTAAATGCATTTATTGTAGCCGGGGATTTTAACAAAGCAAATTTGAGGACTAGGCTGCCAAAGTTCTATCAACATATCGACTGTTGTACTCGGGCTGCTAAAATCCTCGACCATTGCTATTCCAACTTCCGGGACAGTTATAAGTCTCTCCCCCGCCCTCCTTTCGGCAAATCTGACCACGACTCCATTTTGCTCCTCCCTTCCTATAGGCAGAAACTCAAACAGGAAGTACCCATGCTAAGGACTATTCAACGCTGGTCTGACCAATCGGAATCCACGCTTCAAGATTGTTTTGATCACGCGGACTGGGATATGTTCCGGGTACTTCCTGAAGGAAACAACATCTCCACTTCGCTGATCCTCAGCACTGGGGCCCCACAAGGGTGCGTGCTCAGCCCCCTCCTGTACTCCCTGTTCACCCATGACTGCGTGGCCAAGCACGCCTCCAACTCAATCATCAAGTTTGCAGATGAACAGTAGTAGGCTTGATTACAAAACAATGACGAGACAGCCTACAGGGAGGAGGTGAGGGCTCTGGGAGTGTGGTGCCAGGAAAATAACCTCTCACTGTAGGCTGTATTGGGTATATGTTCTGAAATTATTAGATATTACTTGTTAGATATTACTGCACTGTCGGAGCTAGAAGCACAAGCATTTCTCTACACCCGCAATAACATCTGCTAAACACGTGTATGTGAAAAATAAAATTTGATTTGATTTGATAATACTTTTCCCCATGCAGCATACTCATTAGCAAAGAGTTGCTCAGTTGGTAAAACATCTCACATTAACATTAAACAACAGTCACTGGGACAATTAGCTAAATAGTTAAACCACATTATACAGACACGAGGCAGCTTAACTGTAGTCCTCCCGAAGTGCAGAATAAACCCTTAAAAATATATATTTCTTTTCCACAAAGAAACCCTGACAAATTATACCGATTTGAAAAAGGTTTTCAGATTGACACAGACACTGGTTTCATGGGAAAAACTGACACTTGACTATGTTTCACACATTGACTACTTTAAAAGTCAGCTATGAACAAGTCACTCAGCACATGGGGTGTATTCACTAGGAACCAAACGGAAGCAAAAGGCCGAAACGGGGAGGGACTAATGTAAACTTGTCCAATAAGAAACACTTGTTTTAGTTTCAAAACCATTTTCCATTGCAAAGTGTTTTGCTACAGTTTGCCAAGTCCCTGGCTGCCTCTACACATAACCCAGTATGGCATCATGTGATGCAATCAGTGAGTGTGTGGATGTTGACACGGTCTGTCCCCTCGTGAGATGTTTGAGATGGAGCTAATATCAGACAACACAGAGCCTAATAGAGGAACAGCTATAGCAGCCTGAAACCATCACGCCTCTCCTCTCACGCCTCAGTACACACAATATCACACAGACACACACACACAGCTGATTGCTAGATCCATTTAATCTCAGCCCCTGCCACCGTATTTAGAAGCAATAACAGCGAGTCACTGATGCGTCAAGCACTCCTTTACTGTGGGATATTTTGCTATTATTGGAGAGTAAGACGGGTTAATCCCAAGACAATGCAATATGCCACCAATATACCACAAAATATACTTCCAGCTTTCAAAAGCATGATACAGTGCCTTCAGAAAGTATTCATACCCCTTGACTATTCATCCCACCTTTTGTTGCGTTACAGCCTGAATTTAAAATGGATTCAATAAAAAAAATTCTCACCCATCTACACATAACACCCCATAATGACAAAGTGAAAACATGTTTTTAGAAATGTTTGCAAATGTATTGAAAATTAAATACAGAAATATCTAATTTACATGAGTATTCACACCTATGAGTCAATGTACTCCCGAGTGGCGCAGTGGTCTAAGGCACTGCATCGCAGTGCTAGCTGTGCCACTAGAGATCCTGGTTCGAGTCCAGGCTCTGTTGCAGGCGGCCGCGACCGGGAGACCCATGGGCGGCGCACAATTGGTCCAGCGTCGTCCAAGGTAGGGGAGGGTTTGGCCGGCAGGGATGTGGGGTCGTTTCCCACGGAGGGCCAGTATGAAAAATAAAAAAAGAACAAATAAAGAACAAAAAAACATGTATACATTCACTAACTGTAAGTCGCTCTGGATAAGAGCATCTGCTAAATGACTAAAATGTAAATGTAATACTTTGTAGAGCTACCTTTGGTGGCGATTACAGCTTTGAGTCGTCTGGATTTTGGGATTTTCTCAAGCTCTGTTAAATTAGATGGGGAGCGGCTGTGAACAGCAATCTTCAAGTCTTTCCACAGATTTTCAATGGGATTCAAGTCTGGGCTTTGGCTGGGCCACTCAAGGACTGTGACCTTACCCTGAGTAGGTGTAGTGTCTAGTTCTGAAGCCATTCCAGCGTTGCTTAAATGACTAAAATGTAAATGTCATTGTCCTGTTGGAACGTAAATCTTCGCCCCTGTCTAAGGTCGTTTCCACTCTGAAGCAGGTTCTCATTAAGGATTTTCCTGTATTTGGCTCCATTCATTGTTCCCTCTACCCTCATTGCCACCATCATGCTTCAAGGTAGGGATGGTGTTAGACAGGTGACAATCTGTGCCTGGTTTTCTCCAGACATAGCGCTTTGCATTCAGGCCAAAGACCTACATTTGTCTCATCAGACCACAGAATCTTTCATGTGCGTTTTTGCAAACTCCAGGCGTGCTGTCTTGTGCCTTTTTTTCAGGAGTGGCTCCCATCTGGCCATTCTCCCATAAAGCCTATATTGGTGAAGTGTTGTAGAGACTGTCTTTCTGGCAGGTTCTCCCATCTCAGCCAAGGTCAGAGTGGTCATTGGGTTCTTGGTCACCTCCCTGACCAAGGTCCTTCTTGACCGGTTGCTCAGTTTGGTCGGACGGCCAGCTATAGGCAGAGTCTGGGTAGTATTTCCATATTTTTTTCAATTTCCCAATCATGGAGACCACTGTGCCCTTGGAAACTTTCAACACTCTAGAAATTGTTTTATACCCTTCCCCAGATATATGCCTCATCACAATTCTACTGTATCTCTGAGATCTACAGACAGTTCCTTGGACTTCATGGTATAGTTTCTGCTCTGACATGCAGTGTCAACTGTGGGACCTTATATAGACAGGTGTGCTCCTTTCTAAATCATGTCCAAACTATTTAATTGGGCACAGGTGGACTCCAATCAAGTTGGACTCCAATCACAGGTGGACTCCAATCACAGGTGGACTCCAATCATCTCAAGGATGATCAATGGAAATGGGATGCACCTTGAGCTCAATTTGGAGTGTCATAGCAAAGGGGTGTGAATACTTTTGTAAATGAGATATATCTTTTTCAATATACTTGCCAACGTTTCTAAAAACTTGTTTTCACTTTGTCATTATGGGGTATTGTGTGTAGCTGGGTGAGAAAAAACAAACCATTTAATCCATTTTGAATTTGGGCTGTAACGCAACAAAATGTGGAATAAGTCAAGGGTTATGAATACTTTCTGAAGGCACTATATACCATGTTAAATATCTCAAATTGAGGAAACAAAGTAAATTGCCTCCCCCATCCAACCCCAGTGGCTACCTGTTATCAAAGTGTTACATTAGTGATCCACATCCAAGAGGTCAATCAATGGTCCAGCCCTGCCATTTGATGGTGATGCTCTCCTGCTATGGTAGGAAATATCACACCACGTTGCCAGGCAACTTGGACTCGTTGGCAGGAGAAAGGGGCCTCAGGGGCTCTGTGATCTTTAGTAGGTCTTCAGGGGGAACGGCCTGACCCCTTCCAAGCCCCCCCAGGGGGTTAGACTCAGCCGGGCAGAGGAACAACCAGGTGGACACACACGGACACTACACCTACTCAGGGTAAGGTCACAGCTGGGTGTTTTACCTGTGATCAAAGGAGTGTCTTCTCTACACCTCCATAGGGCAGGTTGGATCTCAGAAAGTTTGCTGTATGGAGAGGCACTGAGAGACAGAGAGCTGAATAAAGTGTTTAGAGTTGGAGGGAGATGAGGTGGCTTTAGTTCCTTTCCTTTTTTTTTTGCTGATTCACTTCCATTTTGAGATGTGATCATAGTGCTATCCCAAACTGCAGAGGATGAAAAAGAAAAGGCACCCTGCCTGCTAGTCAGCCGAGCCGGCAGAGCACAACATCATCCTCCTCAAAGTGTAGCTAGCCTCCTCAACACATTCATTCAGCCACGGTGGCAACACTGGCAGGCCACTGCACTGCCCACACCTCAAATCAAATCACATTTTATTGGTCACACACAAATGTTTTTTCAGATGTTGTTGTGGCTGTATGCTTGTGCTTCTAGCCCTGACAATGCGGTAATATCTAACAAGTAATATCTAACAATTTCACAACATATACCCAATACACACAAATCTAAGTAAGGAATTAATTAAGAATATATACATATATGGACGAGCGATGTTAGAGCGACATGGTCTAAGATACAGTAGAATGGTATAGAATACAGTATATACATATGAGATGAGTAATACAGATATGTAAACATTATTAAAGTGACTAAGATACCGTAGAATAGTATAGAATACAGTATATACATATGAGATGAGTAATACAGATATGTAAACATTATTAAAGTGGCTAGTGTTCCATTTCTTAAAGTGGCCAGTGATTTTTAGTCTATGTATATAGGCAGCAGCCTCTAATGTGCTAGTGATGGCTGTTTAACAGTCTGATGGCCTTGATAGAAGCTGTTTTTCAGTCTCTCGGTCCCAGCTTTGATGCACCTGTACTGACCTCACCTTCTGGATGATAGCAGGGTGAACAGGCAGTGGCTCGGGTGGTTGATGTCCTTGATGATCTTTTTGACCTTCCTGTGACATCGGGTGCTGTAGGTTTCCTGGAGGGCGGGTAGTTTGCCCCCGGTAATGTGTAGTGCAGACTGCACCACCCTCTGGAGAGCCTTGCTGTTGCGGGCGGTGCAGTTGCCGTACCAGGCGGTGATACAGCCCGACAGGATGCTCTCAATTGTGCATCTGTAAAAGTTTGTGATGGTTTTAGGTGCCAAGACACATTTATTTAGCCTCCTGAGGTTGAATAGGCTCTGTTGCACCTTCTTCACCACACTGTCTCAAGACCCAGGGCCTCAAGCTTAATGATGAGCTTGGAGGGTACTATGGTGTTGAATGCTGAGCTATAGTCAATGAACAGCATTCTTACATAGGTATTCCTCTTGTCCAGATGGGATAGGGCACTGTGCAGAGTGATGGCGATTGAATCGTCTGTGGATCTATTGGGGCGGTAAGCAAATTGAAGTGGGTCTAGGGTGGCAGGTAAGGTAAGGTAGAGGTGATATGATCCTTGACTAGTCTCTCAAAGCACTTCATGATGACAGAGGTGAGTGCTACGGGGCGATAGTCATTTAGTTCAGTTACCTTTGCTTTCTTGGGTACAAGAACAATGATGGCCATCTTGAAGCATGTGGGGACAGCAAACTGGGAGAGGGAGAGATTGAATATATCCGTAAACACACCAGCCAGCTGGTCTGCGCATGCTCTGAGGAAGCAGCTAGGGATGCCGTCTGGGCCGGCAGCCTTGCGAGGGTTAACACGTTTAAATGTTTTACTCACGTTGGCCACGGAGGAGGAGAGCCCACAGTCCTTGGTAGCGGGCCGCGTCGGTGGCACTGTGTAATCCTCAAAGCGGGCGAAGGAGGTGTTTAGCTTGTCCGGAAGCAAGACGTCAGTCTCGGCGACGTGGCTGGTTTTCCTTTTGTAGTCCGCGATTGTCTGTAGACACTGCCACATACGTCTCGTGTCTGAGCCGTTGAATTGCGACTCCACTTTGTCTCTATTTGCTTGTTTGATTGCCTTGCGGAGTGAATAACTATAGTTTGTATTCTGCCATATTCCCAGTCACCTTGCCATGGTTAAATGCGGTGGTTCGCGCTTTCAGTTTCGCGCGAATGCTGTCATCTATCCACGGTTTCTGGTTAGGGTAGGTTTAATAGTCACAGTGGGTACGACATCTCCTATACACTTCCTGATATACTCAGTTACCGTATCGGTGTATTCGTCTAAATTATATTCGCAAGCTACCCGGAACATATCCCAGTCCACGTGATTAAAACAATCCTGAAGCGTGGATTCCGCTTGGTCAGACCAGCGTTGAATAGTCCTTAGCACAGGTACTTCCTGTTTGAGTTTCTGCCTATAGGAAGGGAGAAGCAAAATGGAGTTGTAGTCAGATTTTCCGAAAGGAGGGAAGGGGGAGGGCCTTGTAAGCATCGCGGAAGTTTGAATAACAGTGGTCCAGAGTTTTAGCAGCGCGTACTACAGTCGATATGTTGATAGAACTTCGGCAATCCCCAGCTACAATAAATGCAGCCTCAGGATATGTGGTTTCCAGTTTGCATAAAGTCCAGTGAAGTTCTTTGAGGGCCGTCGTGGTATCGGCTTGAGGGGGGATATAAACGGCCGTGGCTATAATGGAGGTGAATTCTCTTGGGAGATAATACGGTCGGCATTTGATTGTGAGGTATTCTAGGTCAAGTGAACAAAATTCCTTGAGTTCCTATATGTTACTACAATTACACCATGAGTCGTTAATCATAAAACACACAACTACGCCCTTCTGCTTCACGGAGAGATATTTATTCCTATATATATACACTGCTCAAAAAAATAAAGGGAACACTAAAATAACACATCCTAGATTTGAATGAATGAAATAATCTCATTAAATACTTTTTTCTTTACAAAGTTGAATGTGCTGACAACAAAATCACACAAAAATTATCAATGGAAATCAAATTTATCAACCCATGGAGGTCTGGATTTGGAGTCACCCTCAAAATTAAAGTGGAAAACCACACTACAGGCTGATCCAACTTTGATGTAATGTCCTTAAAACAAGTCAAAATGAGGCGCAGTAGTGTGTGTGGCCTCCACGTGCCTGTATGACCTCCCTACAACGCCTGGGCATGCTCCTGATGAGGTGGCGGATGGTTTCCTGAGGGATATCCTCCCAGACCTGGACTAAAGCATCCGCCAACTCCTGGACAGTCTGTGGTGCAACGTGGCGTTGGTGGATGGAGCGAGACATGATGTCCCAGATGTGCTCAATTGGATTCAGGTCTGGGGAACGGGCGGGCCAGTCCATAGCATCAATGCCTTCCTCTTGCAGGAACTGCTGACACACTCCAGCCACTTGAGGTCTAGCATTGTCTTGCATTAGGAGGAACCCAGGGCCAACCGCACCAGCATATGGTCTCACAAGGGGTCTGAGGATCATCTCGGTACCTAATGGCAGTCAGGCTACCTCTGGCGAGCACATGGAGGGCTGTGCGGCCCCCCAAAGAAATGCCACCCCACACCATGACTGACCCACCGCCAAACCGGTCATGCTGGAGGATGTTGCAGGCAGCAGAACGTTCTCCACGGCGTCTCCAGACTCTGTCACGTCTGTCACGTGCTCAGTGTGAACCTGCTTTCATCTGTGAAGAGCACAGGGCACCAGTGGCGAATTTGCCAATCTTGGTGTTCTCTGGCAAATGCCAAACGTCCTGCACGGTGTTGGGCTGTAAGCACAACCCCCACCTGTGGACGTCAGGCCCTCATACCACCCTCATGGAGTCTGTTTCTGACCATTTGAGCAGACACATGCACATTTGTGGCCTGCTGGAGGTCATTTTGCAGGACTCTGGCAGTGCTCCTCCTGCTCCTCCTTGCACAAAGGCGGAGGTAGCAGTCCTGCTGCTGGGTTGTTGCCCTCCTACGGCCTCCTCCACGTCTCCTGATGTACTGGCCTGTCTACTGGTAGCGCCTCCATGCTCTTGACACTACGCTGACAAACACAGCAAACTTTCTTGCCACAGCTTGCATTGATGTGCCATCCTGGATGAGCTGCACTACCTGAGCCACTTGTGTGGGTTGTAGACTCCGTCTCATGCTACCACTAGAGTGAAAGCACCGCCAGCATTCAAAAGTGACCAAAACATTAGCCAGGAAGCATAGGAACTGAGAAGTGGTCTGTGGTTACCACCTGCAAAACCAGCCCTTTATTGGGGGTGTCTTGCTAATTGCCTATAATTTCCACCTGTTGTCTATTCCATTTGCACAATAGCATGTGAAATGTATTATCAATCAGTGTTGCTTCCTAAGTGGACAGTTTGATTTCACAGAAGTGTGATTGACTTGGAGTTACATTGTGTTGTTTAAGTGTTCCCTTAATTTTTTTGAGCAGTGTATATTAAAAAATCTATATATATCTTTTTTTTTCTTAAAAAAACACACAAAAAAAGGTATGCACTCATCACCTTTGTTATCCAAAGACTGAACATTAGCGAGTAGTATACTCGGAAGCGGTGGGTGGTGTACGCGCCTCCTAAGTCGAACCAGCAGGCCGCCTCGAGTGCCTCTCCTCCACCAGCGATGTTTTGGGTCGGCCTCTGGAATCAGTTAAATTGCTCTGGGGAGAGCAAACAAAGGATCTGCTTTGGGGAAGTCGTATTCCTGGTCGTAATGCTGGTAGTTCTTGTGAGTTACCGCCGCTCTGATATCCAATAGTTCTTCCCGGCTGTATGTAATGACCCAAAATATTTCCTGAGCTAATATTGTAAAAAATAATACATAAAAAAACAAAATACCGCAAAGTTTCCTAAGAGCTAATCGCGAGGATGCCATCTCTGGCAAGTTACAGTGATGTTTCAAGCCAAAATCAATAAGTTTTCAGACCTCGAACGTGGACTAATTTCGAGACAACCGGTTATGAGGACAGCTTTTCTTCTCATCTGTGTGGGCAACTAACAGACACACAGTTGAGGACAACTAACAGACATAACAATGGCACTTCAAACACATTCAATGTGTATTCCTATTCTCTGGAGCAGCAGAGAAAAGCAGACTGGAGTGACAGTCCGGCAACACATTACACTTGACACTGTTCCTCTGGTGGCTGTTTCTGAATGTAGTTGTCTGGCAGAATGCTGAAAATCTAAATAATATATTCTGGAATAAGCCCCGACGTGGGGAGATCTCCAAACTAGCCTAATAATATCCTGCAATAAACTCAGGATAGGATTTTGAAAAAGGTCTGTTTTGTATTTGTAACATTAAGGCAGTTATATACAGTTTAAAATATTACATGACATGATATTTCATAACACTTTACCCAATACATTTAGTGTGTTCCCTCAGGCCACTACTCCACTATCACATATTTACAATAAAACATCCATGTGTACGTGTGTGTAGAGTGCGTGTCTTATCATGTGTGTCTGTGCCTGTGTGTGTCTCTTCACAGTCCCCGCTGTTCCATAAGCTGCATTTTTATCTGTTTTTTTTAATCTGATTGTACTGCTTGCATCAGTTACTTGATATGGAATAGAGTTCCATGTAGCCATGGCTCTATGTAGTACTATGCACCTCCCATAGTCTGTTCTTGGGGATTGTGAAGAGACCTCTGGTGGCATGTATTGTGGGGTATGCATGGGTGTCCGAGCTGTGTGCTAGTAGTTTAAACAGACAGCTTGGTGCATTCAGCATGTCAACACTTCTTACAAAAACAATTAGTGATGAAATCAATCTCTCTGCCACTTTGAGCCATGAGAGATTTGCATGCATATTATTAATGTTACAGTGGGGGAAAAATGTATTTAGTCAGCCACCAATTGTGCAAGTTCTCCCACTTAAAAAGATGAGAGAGGCCTGTAATTTTCATCATAGGTACACGTCAACTATGACAGACAAATTGAGATTTTTTTCTCTCCAGAAAATCACATTGTAGGATTTTTTATGAATTTATTTGCAAATTATGGTGGAAAATAAGTATTTGGTCACCTACAAACAAGCAAGATTTCTGGCTCTCACAGACCTGTAACTTCTTCTTTAAGAGGCTCCTCTGTCCTCCACTCATTACCTGTATTAATGGCACCTGTTTGAACTTGTTATCAGTATAAAAGACACCTGTCCACAACCTCAAACAGTCACACTCCAAATTCCACTATGGCCAAGACCAAAGAGCTGTCAAAGGACACCAGAAACAAAATTGTAGACCTGCACCAGGCTGGGAAGACTGAATCTGCAATAGGTAAGCAGCTTGGTATGAAGAAATCAACTGTGGGAGCAATTATTAGGAAATGGAAGACATACAAGGCCACTGATAATCTCCCTCGATCTGGGGCTCCACGCAAGATCTCACCCCGTGGGGTCAAAATGATCACAAGAACGGTGAGCAAAAATCCCAGAACCACACGGGGGGACCTAGTGAATGACCTGCAGAGAGCTGGGACCAAAGTAACAAAGCCTACCATCAGTAACACACTACGCCGCCAGGGACTCAAATCCTGCAGTGCCAGACGTGTCCCCCTGCTTAAGCCAGTACATGTCCAGGCCCGTCTGAAGTTTGCTAGAGTGCATTTGGATGATCCAGAAGAGGATTGGGAGAATGTCATATGGTCAGATGAAACCAAAATATAACTTTTTGGTAAAAACTCAACTCGTCGTGTTTGGAGGACAAAGAATGCTGAGTTGCATCCAAAGAACACCATACCTACTGTGAAGCATGGGGGTGGAAACATCATGCTTTGGGGCTGTTTTTCTGCAAAGGGACCAGGACGACTGATCCGTGTAAAGGAAAGAATGAATGGGGCCATGTATCGTGAGATTTTGAGTGAAAACCTCTTTCCATCAGCAAGGGCATTGAAGATGAAACGTGGCTGGGTCTTTCAGCATGACAATGATCCCAAACACACCGCCCGGGCAACGAAGGAGTGGCTTCGTAAGAAGCATTTCAAGGTCCTGGAGTGGCCTAGCCAGTCTCCAGATCTCAAACCCATAGAAAATCTTTGGAGGGAGTTGAAAGTCTGTGTTGCCCAGCGACAGCCCCAAAACATCACTGCTCTAGAGGAGATCTGCATGGAGGAATGGGCCAAAATACCAGCAACAGTGTGTGAAAACCTTGTGAAGACTTACAGAAAACGTTTGACCTGTGTCATTGCCAACAAAGGGTATATAACAAAGTATTGAGAAACTTTTGTTATTGACCAAATACTTATTTTCCACCATAATTTGCAAATAAATTCATTAAAAATCCTACAATGTGATTTTCTGGATTTTTTTTCTTCTCATTTTGTCTGTCATAGTTGACGTGTACCTATGATGAAAATTACAGGCCTCTCTCATCTTTTTAAGTGGGAGAACTTGCACAATTGTTGGCTGACTAAATACTTTTTTTCCCCACTGTAGCTCTCTGTGTACATTTAAGGGCCAACCGTGCTGCCCTGTTCTGCTGCACTGTTCTGCCCTGTTGTTGAAACAAAAACACTTGGGTCATTTACCAAGACAACTCCACTGAGTACAAAAAATAATAGTACCATGGTCTTAAACAAACCATCAGCCATTCCTCGCTATGTCCTAAGACTGGCAAGGAGGGAAGACCACAGACCATTATAGAGAGGCCTTATACAGTATAATCCCACCCCTTTTCCCATGATGCCTCTCTTTCTCTGCTTTTACCATTGAGTACAGTATAGAAGGCTACATGCAGAGTGAGCAACTGTCTTCTTTTCATTGGTCTCATTCACATTTCATTGTGTTAATCAGCAAATACCGCTCTTTCTCCCACGTCTCTCTTCTGCTCTCAGGGGTCATCGGTGCATCTCTCACAGAGCTAACGGTCAGGAGGAATTAAAAGTTCCCTCCTGTACCATATGGGGAAAGACTTCATCGCCTACCAGAGCACTAGATAAACTAATCTGGTGTTATCGTGGTGACGAGTGAAGTGCAGACCTATCTGGCACATTTAAATATTAACTATTGAATGCCTGGCTGACACTACTATGCCGAGAGATATTTGGCATGTGGAGGTTGTTACGAGCTTAGAGCAGATGAATCATCATACCATGCTAGAAGAAATCATCTCATTAACTCGATGCCAAGGACAATTTGGAAGACACACACAGCACTGTCTATTTAATCTGAGATACATGAATGACTGCTAGCTGCAAATCTACCTTCGATTCAGTTTTAGCACAAATAAATAGAATAGAGAGAGCTTTCAATTTTGTGCAGATGAGGGATATACATTTTAAAATATAGTATACATCTAATCTACTTTTTTATTGTCCAATCATGATGGAACGATCCCCAACCCTATATCCTGGACACCCACCTGAGAGACCCATACACCAAAGAGAAGTCCCCATCTGTTTTATGGACCTGCTGTGAGTTGCCTATATGCAGCCTAAACAGAAAAATAAATGCGGTCAGAGACCTACTTGAGCAGCACCGCCCCCTCAAGATTCTGAGCCTGCCTGGCAGGGTTGGTCCTACAAAGCCCCCTGATGGGAGAGCATAATATACAAGGAAATTCTCAAAGCTACTAATGAGAACCTTGACGACCTTGTACCTAGCTGGTGGGGATTCCGGTGGGGTACCCCCACCCAGGTAGTGGCAGTGCTGGCAACACTGGCTGCAGTAACCCATGGGGAGGGGGTCACACTTGGACAATCAGAGAGGGGGCTTATTATTGTGGCCCAAGTGGCACAAAATAATCAAAGGTCTGACTGCACGGAGATGCTTGGGGAAAATGGTTACAACGGGGTACCAGAGTGTTTGTGTTTCAGGTGAAGAGGGTGGATCTGATCTCCATCACCTAGGACTTGACATAGATTAAATAGATTAACCAAATCTCACATTGTTGTCCATTTTTGCTCAATCTTGCATGCTTTCTCAAACAGCTGTAACTGTATATGCATTCGTAAATCAGGTCCTTTCTTGAGTTGGGCTCTGGGATGTAACAACCGATGAGCATCTGATCTTATGGTTGATTGTGGAGGAAAGGGGTTGAGTGTGTTAGAGTATGTGCGTGTATGTTTATCCCACATCTGTTGCAAGGGGGTAAGGATGTTAGGGAGAATATAGGATGAACCACAATAATTGTTTGCTAAAATAATAATTGCTTGTCAAAAATGTTATGTAATACAATGCCAATCCGGGTTATAGGTTAAAATCCTACGCATGAACTGCCGACATTATTACGCATATTAATGAAATTATGATGGAAAATAAGATATGCAAGATATTTAAATGGATATATATTTTTAAATAGCCATATATATATATATATATATATACAGTGGGGGAAAAAAGTATTTACTCAGCCACCAATTGTGCAAGTTCTCCCACTTAAAAAGATGAGAGAGGCCTGTAATTTTCATCATAGGTACACGTCAACTGTGACAGACAAATTGAGAGAAAAAAATTTCATAAAATCACATTGTAGGATTTTTAATGAATTTATTTGCAAATTATGGTGGAAAATAAGTATTTGGTCACCTACAAACAAGCAAGATTTCTGGCTCTCACAGACCTGTAACTTCTTCTTTAAGAGGCTCCTCTGTCCTCCACTCGTTACCTGTATTAATGGCACCTGTTTGAACTTGTTATCAGTATAAAAGACACCTGTCCACAACCGCAAACAGTCACACTCCAAACTCCACTATGGCCAAGACCAAAGAGCTGTCAAAGGACACCAGAAACAAAATTGTAGACCTGCACCAGGCTGGGAAGACTGAATCTGCAATAGGTAAGCAGCTTGGTTTGAAGAAATCAACTGTGGGAGCAATTATTAGGAAATGGAAGACATACAAGACCACTGATAATCTCCCTCGATCTGGGGCTCCACGCAAGATCTCACCCCGTGGGGTCAAAATGATCACAAGAACGGTGAGCAAAAATCCCAGAACCACACGGGGGGACCTAGTGAATGACCTGCAGAGAGCTGGGACCAAAGTAACAAAGCCTACCATCAGTAACACACTACGCCGCCAGGTACTCAAATCCTGCAGTGCCAGACGTGTCCCCCTGCTTAAGCCAGTACATGTCCAGGCCCGTCTGAAGTTTGCTAGAGTGCATTTGGATGATCCAGAAGAGGATTGGGAGAATGTCATATGGTCAGATGAAACCAAAATATAACTTTTTGGTAAAAACTCAACTCGTCGTGTTTGGAGGACAAAGAATGCTGAGTTGCATCCAAAGAACACCATACCTACTGTGAAGCATGGGGGTGGAAACATCATGCTTTGGGGCTGTTTTTCTGCAAAGGGACCAGGACGACTGTTCCGTGTAAAGGAAAGAATGAATGGGGCCATGTATCGTGAGATTTTGAGTGAAAACCTCCTTCCATCAGCAAGGGCATTGAAGATGAAACGTGGCTGGGTCTTTCAGCATGACAATGATCCCAAACACACCGCCCGGGCAACGAAGGAGTGGCTTCGTAAGAAGCATTTCAAGGTCCTGGAGTGGCCTAGCCAGTCTCCAGATCTCAAACCCATAGAAAATCTTTGGAGGGAGTTGAAAGTCTGTGTTGCCCAGCGACAGCCCCAAAACATCACTGCTCTAGAGGAGATCTGCATGGAGGAATGGGCCAAAATACCAGCAACAGTGTGTGAAAACCTTGTGAAGACTTAAAGAAAACGTTCGACCTGTGTCATTGCCAACAAAGGGTATATAACAAAGTATTGAGAAACTTTTGTTATTGACCAAATACTTATTTTCCACCATAATTTGCAAATAAATTCATAAAAAATCCTACAATGTGATTTTCTGGATTTTTTTTCTTCTCATTTTGTCTGTCATAGTTGACGTGTACCTATGATGAAAATTACAGGCCTCTCTCATCTTTTTAAGTGGGAGAACTTGCACAATTGGTGGCTGACTAAATACTTTTTTTCCCCACTGTATATATATGTGTGTGTATGTATGTGTACGTGTGTATGTGTATGTATATATATACAGTGGGGAGAACAAGTATTTGATACACTGCCGATTTTGCAGGTTTTCCTACTTACAAAGCATGTAGAGGTCTGTAATTTTTATCATAGGTACACTTCAACTGTGAGACGGAATCAAAAAATAATAATCCAGAAAATCACATTGTATGATTTTTAAGTAATTAATTTGCATTTTATTGCATGACATAAGTATTTGATCACCTACCAACCAGTAAGAATTCCGTCTCTCACAGACCTGTTAGTTTTTCTTTAAGAAGCCCTCCTGTTCTCCACTCATTACCTGTATTAACTGCACCTGTTTGAACTGTATAAAAGATACCTATCCACACACTCAATCAAACAGACTCCAACCTCTCAACAATGGCCAAAACCAGAGAGCTGTGTAAGGACATCAGGGATATAATTGTAGACCTGCACAAGGCTGGGATGGGCTACAGGACAATAGGCAAGTGCTTGGTGAGAAGGCAACAACTGTTGGCGCAATTATTAGAAAATGGAAGAAGTTCAAGATGATGGTCAATCACCCTCGGTCTGGGGCTCCATGCAAGATCTCACCTCGTGGGGCATCAATGATCATGAGGAAGGTGAGGGAACAGCCCAGAACTACACGGCAGGACCTGGTCAATGACCTGAAGAGAGCTGGGACCACAGTCTCAAAGAAAACCATTAGTAACACACTACGCCGTCATGGATTAAAATCCTGCAGCGCACGCAAGGACCCCCTGCTCAAGCCAGCGCATGTCCAGGCCCGTCTGAAGTTTGCCAATGACCATCTGGATGATCCAGAGGAGGAATGGGAGAAGGTCATGTGGTCTGATGAGACAAAAATAGAGCTTTTTGGTCTAAACTCCACTCGCCGTGTTTGGAGGAAGAAGAAGAATGAGTACAACCCCAAGAACAGCATCCCAACCGTGAAGCATGGAGGTGGAAACATCATTCTTTGGGGATGCTTTTCTGCAAAGGGGACAAGACGACTGCACCGTATTGAGGGGAGGATGGATGGGGCCATGTATCGCGAGATCTTGGCCAACAACCGTGGCTCGGTCTTCCAGCATGACAACGACCCAAAACACACAGCCAGGGCAACTAAGGAGTGGCTCCGTAAGAAGCATCTCAAGGTCCTGGAGTGGCCTAGCCAGTCTCCAGACCTGAACCCAATAGAAAATCTTTGGAGGGAGCTGAAAGTCCGTATTGCCCAGCGACAGCCCCGAAACCTGAAGGATCTGGAGAAGGTCTGTATGGAGGAGTGGGCAAAAATCCCTGCTGCAGTGTGTGCAAACCTGGTCAAGACCTACAGGAAACGTATGATCTCTGTAATTGCAAACAAAGGTTTCTGTACCAAATATTAAGTTCTGCTTTTCTGATGTATCAAATACTTATGTCATGCAATAAAATGCAAATTAATTACTTAAAAATCACACAATGTGATTTTCTGGATTTTTGTTTTAGATTCCGTCTCTCACAGTTGAAGTGTAACTATGATAAAAATGACAGACCTCTACATGCTTTGTAAGTAGGAAAACCTGCAAAATTGGCAGTGTATCAAATACTTGTTCTCCCCACTGTACAAATATATATACAGTGAGGGAAAAAAGTATTTGATCCCCTGCTGATTTTGTACGTTTGCCCACGGACAAAGAAATGATCAGTCTATAATTTTAATGGTAGATTTATTTGAACAGTGAGTGACAGAATAACAACAACAAAAATCCAGAAAAACGCATGTCAAAAATGTTATCATTGATTTGTATTTTAATGAGGGAAGTAAGTATTTGACCCCCTCTCAATCAGAAAGATTTCTGGCTCCCAGGTGTCTTTTATACAGGTAACGAGCTGAGATTAGGAGCACACTCTTAAAGGGAGTGCTCCTAATCTCAGTTTGTTACCTGTATAAAAGACACCTGTCCACAGAAGCAATCAATCAATCAGATTCCAAACTCTCCACCATGGCCAAGACCAAAGAGCTCTCCAAGAATGTCAGGAACAAGATTGTAGACCTACACAAGGCTGGAATGGGCTACAAATCCATCGCCAAGCAGCTTGGTGAGAAGGTGACAACAGTTGAAGCGATTATTCGCAAATGGAAGAAACACAAAAGTCCTGTCAATCTCCCTCGGCCTGGGGCTCCATGCAAGATCTCACCTCGTGGAGTTGCAATGATCATGAGAAAGGTGAGGAATCAGCCCAGAACTACACGGGAGGATCTTGTCAATGATCTCAAGGCAGCTGGGACCATAGTCACCAAGAAAACAATTGGTAACACACTACGCCGTGAAGGACTGAAATCCTGCAGCGCCCGCAAGGTCCCTCTGCTCAAGAAAGCACATATACAGGGCTGTCTGAAGTTTGCCAATGAACATCTGAATGATTCAGAGGAGAACTGGGTGAAAGTGTTGTGGTCAGATGAGACCAAAATGGAGTTCTTTGGCATCAACTCAACTCGCCGTGTTTGGAGGAGGAGGAATGCTGCCTATGACCCCAAGAACACCATCCCCACCGTCAAACATGGAGGTGGAAACATTATGCTTTGGGGGTGTTTTTCTGCTAAGAGGACAGGACAACTTCACCGCATCAATGGGACGATGGACGGGGCCATGTACCATCAAATCTTGGATGAGAACCTCCTTCCCTCAGCCAGTGCATTGAAAATGGGTCGTGGATGGGTATTCCAGCATGACAATGACCCAAAACACACGGCCAAGGCAACAAAGGAGTGGCTCAAGAAGAAGCACATTAAGGTCCTGGAGTGGCCTAGCCAGTCTCCAGACCTTTATTCCATAGAAAATCTGTGGAGGGAGCTGAAGGTTCGAGTTGCCAAATGTCAGCCTCGAAACCTTAATGATTTGGAGAAGATCTGCAAAGAGGAGTGGAACAAAATCCCTCCTGAGATGTGTGCAAACCTGGTGGCCAACTACAAGAAACGTCTGACCTCTGTGATTGCCAACAAGGGTTTTGCCACCAAGTACTAAGTCATGTTTTGCAGAGGGGTCAAATACTTATTTCCCTCATTAAAATGCAAATCAATTTATAACATTTTTTACATGCGTTTTTCTGGATTTATTTGTTGTTATTCTGTCTCTCATACAAAATCAGCAGGGGATCAAATACTTTTTTCCCTCACTGTATATGTATATGTATGTATGTATATATATATGTATATATTTGCGAGAAAATAAACATATGGGGTTTGGAAGTGATGCAGACAATTACATTGATGGAAGTTACAATCTATCTGAAATATTAAAGCTGATCTACCCCCACCCCCCCAAAAAGAAAAATAGAAATAGAAACGCTGAGTTTTATAGAAAATCTATATATGAAAGTATATGAAAGCAAGACTCAAGAAATAAGCGTGGGATCATTGATGCAAATGAAAGCAGACATCCTTTATAAATGAGAGCGTTGAGTTGTTTATTGATGCTGTTACACAAGAAGATAAACACCTTTTTCAATCGCAGCTGGGAGGGAGGGAGACAAGGGGTTATGTGTTTGGAGAAAGGATCAGTTTCACTAAATGATGAAGCAAACACAAAACACAGGACAGAGAGAGAGAGAGAGCGAGAGAGAAAGCGAGAGAACGAGAGAGAGACAGCGAGAGAAAAAGAGAGAGAGAGACAGTGAGAGAGATAGAGAGACAGCGAGAGACAGAGAGAGAAAGAGAGAGAGAAAGAGAGAGTGAGAGTGAAATAAAACCAGACTTGAGCGTCCAGGCCTGGAGATCTGGGAACATCGACGCAAATGAAAGCAGACCTCCTTTATATAAATTAGAGCACAACAAACGGCCCTAGCGTTGAATTGTTTATTGATGCTGTTACACAAGAAGATAAACATCTTTTTGTATCGCAGCTGGTGAGCATAGCATTGCTATGCGCACACTGCCCACAAAATGAGGTGGGAACCAAGCTGCACTTTCTAACCTCCTGCCAAATGTATGACCATATTAGAGACACATATTTCCCTAAGATTGCACAGACCCACAATTAATTCGAAAACAAATCACATTTTGATAAACTCCCATATCTGTGAAATACCACAGTGTGCCATCACAGCAGAAAGATTTGTGACCTGTTGCCACAAGAAAAGGGCAACCATTGAAGAACAAACACCATTGTAAATACAACCCATATTTATGTTTATTTATTTTCCCTTTTGTACTTCAACTATTTGCACATAGCTTAATATAACATTGGAAATGTCTCTATTCTTTTGAAACTTTTGTGAGTAATGTTTACTGTTCATTTCTGATGATCTGTTTCACATGCTTTGGCAACCATGCCAATAAAGCCCTTTGAATTGAATTGTGAGAGTGCGAGAGCAAGAGAGACAGAGGAGAGAGAGCGAGACAGAGGAGGGAGACAGAGGAGTGAGAGAGAGACAGAGGAGAGAGAGAGAGAGGAGAGTGAGAGTGAGAGAGAGAGAGGAGAGTGAGAGTGAGAGAGACATAGGAGAGAGAGAGAGAGACAGAGGAGAGAGAGAGACAGAGAGACAGACAGAGAGAGAGAGAGGAGAGAGAGGAGAGAGAGCGAGAGAGAGAGACGAGGCGGCCGCGAAGGATATCATACAGACACCCGACAAGGCCCAAATCCCCGTCATTCGCGTGAGGAAGAGACGGAGATATCGTGGACGTAGATCGGGGTGCCTTGTAAGGATCCGACGGCGAGCGAGTAAACTGCCTCTTCCATCAATCCTATTAGCCAATCTTCAATCATTGGATAACAAATTGGATGACCTAAGATTACGGTTATCCTACCAACAGGACATTAAAAACTGTAATATCCTATGTTTCACCGAGTCGTGGCTGAACGATGACAATGATAACATACAGCTAGCGGGCTATACGCTACATCGGCAGGATAGAACGGCTGACTCCGGTAAGACAAGGGGTGGCGGTCTGTGTATATTTGTAAACAACAGCTGGTGCACAAAATCAAATACTAAGGAAGTCTCGAGGTTTTGCTCGCCTGAGGTAGAGTATCTTATGATAAGCTGTAGACCACACTATTTACCAAGAGAGTTTTCATCTATATTTTTCATAGCTGTCTATTTACCACCACAAACCAATGCTGGCATTAAGATTGCACTGAATGAGTTGTAAAAGGCCATAAATCAACAGGAAAACGCTCATCCAGATGCAGCGCTCCTAGTGGCCGGGACTTTAATGCAGGGAAACTTAAATCCGTTCTACCTAATTTCTACCAGCATGTTAAATGTGCAACCAGAGGAAAAAAAACTCTAGACCACCTTTACTCCACACACAGAGACGCATACAAAGCTCTCCCTCGCCCTCCATTTGGCAAATCTGACCATAACTCTATCCTCCTGATTCCTGCTTATAAGCAAAAACTAAAGCAGGAAGCACCAGTGACTCGGTTAATAAAAAAGTGGGCAGATGATGCAGATGCTAAGCTACAGGACTGTTTTGCTAGCACAGACTGGAACATGTTCCGGGATTCTTCAGACAGCATTGAGGAGTACACCACATCAGTCACTGGCTTCATCAATAAGTGCATCGATGATGTCGTCCCCACAGTGACCGTACGTACATACCCCAACCAGAAGCCATGGATTACAGGAAACATCCGCACTGAGCTAAAGGGTAGAGCTGCAGCTTTCAAGGAACGGGACTCTAACCCGGACGCTTATAAGAAATCCCGCTATGCCCTCCGATGAACCATCAAACAGGCAAAGAGTCAATACAGGGCTAAGATTGAATCGTACTACACTGGCTCTGACGCTCGTCGGATGTGGCAGGGCTTGAAAACGATTACAGACTACAAAGGGAAGCACAGCCGCGAGCTGCCCAGTGACACAAGCCTACCAGACGAGCTAAACCACTTCTATGCTCGCTTCGAGGCAAGCAACACTGAAGCATGCATGAGAGCACCAGCTGTTCCGGATGACTATGTGATCACGCTCTCCGTAGCCGATGTGAGTAAGACTTTTAAGCAGGTCAACATTCACAAGGCCGCAGGGCCAGACGGATTACCAGGACGTGTACTCCGAGCATGTGCTGACCAACTGGCAAGTGTCTTCACTGACATTTTCAACATGTCCCTGACTGAGTCTGTAATACCAACATGTTTCAAGCAGACCACCATAGTCCCCGTGCCCAAGGACTCTAAGATAACCTGCCTAAATGACTACCGACCCGTAGCACTGACGTCTGTAGCCATGAAGTGCTTTGAAAGGCTGGTCATGGCTCACATCAACAGCATTATCCCAGAAACCCTAGATCCACTCCAATTTGCATACCGCCCCAACAGATCCACAGATGACGCAATCTCTATTGCACTCCACACTGCCCTTTCCCACCTGGACAAGAGGAACACCTACGTGAGAATGCTATTCATTGACTACAGCTCAGCATTCAACACCATAGTGCCATCTAAGCTCATCACTAATCAAATCAAATCAAATCCAATTGTATTGGTCACATGCGCCGAATACAACAGGTCCAGACATTACAGTGAAATGCTTACTTACAGCCCTTAACCAACAGTGCATTTATTTTAAACAAAAAAGTAAAAATAAAACAACAACAACTAAAAAAGAGCAGAAGTAAAATAAAGTGACAGTAGGGAGGCTATATATACAGGGGGGTACCGTTGCAGAGTCAATGTGCGGGGGCACCGGCTAGTTGAGGTAGTTGAGGTAATATGTACATGTGGGTAGAGTTAAAGTGACTATGCATAAATACTTAACAGAGTAGCAGCAGCGTAAAAAGGATGGGGTGGGGGGGGCAGTGCAAATAGTCCGGGTAGCCATGATTAGCTGTTCAGGAGTCTTATGGCTTGGGGGTAGAAGCTGTGGATCCTGGGACTAAACACCTCCCTCTGCAACTGGATCCTGGACTTCCTGACGGGCCGCCCCCAGGTGGTAAGGGTAGGTAACAACACATCTGCCACACTGATCCTCAACACGGGGGCCCCTCAGGGGTGCGTGCTCAGTCCCCTCCTGTACTCTCTGTTCACCCATGACTGCATGGCCAGGCACGACTCCAACACCATCATTAAGTTTGCCGACGACACAACAGTGGTAGGCCTGATCACCGACAACGATGAGACAGACTATAGGGAGGAGGTCAGAGACCTGGCCGTGTGGTGCCAGGACAACAACCTCTCCCTCAACGTGACCAAGACAAAGGAGATGATTGTGGACTACAGGAAAAAAAAGAGGACTGAGCACGTCCCCATTCTCATCGACGGGGCTGTAGTGGAACAGGTTGAGAGCTTCAAGTTCCTTGGTGTCCACATCACCAACGAACTATCATGGTCCAAACACACCAAGGCAGTCGTGAAGAGGGCACGACAAAGCCTATTCCCCCTCAGGAGACTGAAAAGATTTGGCATGGGTCCTCAGATCCTCAAAAAATTCTACAGCTGCACCATCGAGAGCATCCTGACTGGTTGCATCACCGCCTGGTATTTACATTTACATTTTTAGTCATTTAGCAGACGCTCTTATCCAGAGCGACTTACAGTTAGTGAATACATATATATTTTTTATACTGGCCCCCCGTGGGAATCGAACCCACAACCCTGGCGTTGCAAACGCCATGCTCTATCAACTGAGCTACATCCCTGCCGGCCATTCCCTCCCCTACCCTGGACGACGCTGGGCCAATTGTGCGCCGCCCATGAGTCTCCCGGTCGCGGCCGGCTGCGACAGAGCCTGGATTCGAACCAGGATCTCTAGTGGCACAGTTAGCACTGCGATGCAGTGCCTTAGACCACTGCGCCACTCAGGAGACATATGGTATGGCAACTGCTTGGCCTCCGACCGCAAGGCACTACAGAGGGTAGTGCGTACGGCCCAGTACATCACTGGGGCCAAGCTTCCTGCCATCCAGGACCTCTATACCAGGCGGTGTCAGAGGAAGGCCCTCAAAATTCTCAAAGACTCCAGCCACCCTAGTCATAGACTGTTCTCCCTGCTACCGCATGGCAAGCGGTACCGGAGTGCCAAGTCTAGGTCCAAAAGACTTCTCAACAGCTTCTACCCCCAAGCCATAAGACTCCTGAACAGCTAATCATGGCTACCCGGACTATTTGCACTGCCCCCCCACCCCATTCTTTTTACGCTGCTGCTACTCTGTTAATTATTTATGCATAGTCACTTTAACTCTACCCACATGTACATATTACTTCAACTATCTCAACTAGCCGGTGCCCCCGCACATTGACTCTGCACCGGTACCCCCCTGTATATATAGCCTCCCTACTGTTATTTTATTTTACTTCTGCTCTTTTTTTCTCAACACTTTTTTTGTTGTTGTTTTATTTTTACTTTTTTTGTTAAAAATAAATGCACTGTTGGTTAAGGGCTGTAAGTAAGCATTTCACTGTAATGTCTGCACCTGTTGTATTCGGCGCATGTGACCAATAAAATTTGATTTGATTTGATTTGACAGAGGAGAGAGAGAGAGAAAGAGGAGAGCGAGAGCGAGAGAGACATAGGAGAGAGAGGGAGAGAGACAGAGGAGAGAGAGAGGAGAGAGAGCGAGAGAGACAGAGGAGAGAGAGAGACAGAGGAGAGTGAGAGACAGAGGAGAGTGAGAGACAGAGGAGAGAGAGAGTGAGAGAGACATAGGAGAGAGAGAGAGACAGAGGAGAGAGAGAGTGAGAGAGACAGAGGAGAGAGAGAGCGAGAGAGACAGAGGAGAGAGAGAGAGACAGAGGAGGGAAAGAGAGACAGAGGAGAGAGACAGAGGAGAGACAGAGAGACAGAGGAGAGAGAGAGAGGAGAGACATAGGAGAGAGAGAGAGACAGAGGAGAGAGAGAGACAGAGAGACTGACAGAGAGAGAGAGAGGAGAGAGAGAGAGAGAGAGGAGAGAAAGAGAGCTGATAATCTAGTGTTGCCTCATATGAAAGCTGATCTGAAAGGCCATGGAAGGTTCACCTCCAATAAGGGTCTCACTAAAGAGCCAGTCCTTCACATGAACAATGGACAATTTAATTAACTCGCACTGTGTCCTGTCAGAATGATCATGCTGCTACACAATGGAGATACTGATTGTAATCAGTGAGTGCACCTTGGGACGACAGAATGGGGACGTACTGTACGTTTTGATGAAATCAACAAGATATTATATTTATGTGGCCTGGCTGGTCTAGAGGTAATGCCGGTATAGGTTTAAATCCGGCCTACTGCCCTTTCACAAAACCTCTCTCTATCTTTCCCCACTGTCATCCTCTCTCACTATCTGTTCGATAAAAATCATAAAATATATTTCAAAAATATATTTTCGAAAATGAGTTGATCCTTATCAAACCACATTATCATAACATAAGATACCCTTTCAACTCTGCTGTAGCTCTGAAGGTACACTATATCACGAAAAGTATGTGGACACCCCTTCAAATTAGTGGATTCGGCTATTTCAGCCACACCCGTTGCTGACAGGTGTATAAAATCGAGCACACAGCAATGCAACCTCCATAGACAAACATTGTCAGTAGAATGGCCTTACTGAAGAGCTTAGTGACGTTCAACGTGGCACCGTCATAGGATGCCACCTTTCCAACAAGTCAGTTTGTCAAATTTCTGCACTGCTAGAGCTGCCCCGGTCAACTGTAAGTGCTGTTATTGTGAAGTGGAAACATCTAGGTGCAACAACTGCTCAGCCGCGAAGTGGTAGGCCACACAAGCTCACAGAACGGGACCGCCGAGTGCTGAAGCGCATAGTGCGTAAAAATTGTCTGTCCTCGGTTGCAACACTCACTACCAAGTTCCAAACTGCCTCTGAAAGCAACATCAGCACAATAACTGTTTGTCGGCAGCTTCAGGAAATGAGTTTCCATGGCCGAGCAGCCGCACATAAGCCTAAAATCACCATGCACAATGCCAAACGTCGGCTGGAGTGGTGTAAAGCTCGCCGCCATTGGACTCTGGAGCAGTGGACGTTTCATCATCTGGCAGTCCGACGGACGAATCTGGGTTTGGAGGATGCCAGGAAAACGCTACCAGCCCCAATGCATAGTGCCAACTGTAAAGTTTGGTGGAGGAGGAATAATGGTCTGGGGCTGTTTTTCATGGTTTGGGCTAGGCCCCTTAGTTCCAGTGAAAGGAAATCTTAACGCTACAGCATACAATGACATTCTAGACGATTCTGTGCTTCCAACTTTGTGGCAACAGTTTGGGGAAGGCCATTTCCTGCTTCAGCATGACACAAAGCGAGGTCCATACAGATATGGTTTGCCGAGATCGGTGTGGAACTACTTGACTGGCTTGCACAGAGCCCTGACCTCAACCCATCCAACACCTTTGGGATGCATTGGAACGCCGACTGCGAGCCAGGCCTAAGCCCGTAATCTGTCCATCTTCATCTTTTACCGTAGTGCAGTGTATGGGGTGCCATTTGGGACACAGCCAGGGAGTCCAGGAGGAGAGCGAGCGAGAGAGAGAGCAAGAGTAAGTGAGTGAGAGCGAGAGAGAGAGAGCGAGAGTGAGAAAGAAAGAAAGATGGCTGAAGTGGGGACGAGGACCAATAATGATTCACAACATGATTTGACCTTTCTGCGTACCCCGGATCCCTTGAATGTTAATTTCCACGACTCGGTGCAAAGCTCAGGACAGTAGTGAGTGCAACTTACATACTATCCTTCAGGGGAGGGACTCGAGGGAGTGAGTGGGAGACAAGAGAGTGTCCCTAAATCCCCAAGCAACTCGTCTCTCTTCTGTCTCTTCTGAAGTTTCTAAGTCTCTAGGCTTATTCCAAGATGACTGGTCACAAGATTCACCTGAATAAATAGTAGTCATCAACACCTGGAGAGACAAACAACTTAATTAGCTTCAATTAGCTTCTTTGTGTGGCTTTTCGGCAGACTAGACGCTTTGTTGCGTATTGCTGCCTTTCCCAGGTCGGTGTAGGTGCTACACATTTATCTCATTCCCCCTCACATCCGTATAGATAAACCCTTATCTATTTATTCTTTAGTGGGCGTGAAACGCTCCGAAGATTAAAGCACCAAAAAATGTCTCGCAAAGCAGCTTTCCTCCATCCTGTTCTTGTTTAGTTTCAAGCAGTGGAACTGGTGCCAAAGTAATAACAAAGATTGTATCTTCCTTAAAACGTATTGCCAGTCACTGAGTGTGGAGCCGTGGAGAGAAAGAACACCCTATCTAGCCTCATGTGTCATCAGAAGAACAGCCTGTCCACAATCTTTGTCTTAGTCAGGTTCGAGGCTCAGTGATAAACATACGCGAGGCTAGCTAGCGCATAGCTCTGCCTGTGTGGAGGCCAATCCATCGCGCAGCCCAATGCTAACATGACATGTCCCATCAATCTAAAGTAGGGGAGGACGAGTCGGCGCGTCGCAGAAATCGCCCAGGCGATGCCGCAGGCTGACAGCACATACGTTAAAGAGAAGTAAACATTTTGCCGTCCATAATCAGAATACTGTACAGCTCTCTTCATCCAATTTCAGACTAGCCTGGCTAGCCACTGTCAGACAGGCAAATTGCACACATGGAGTGACATTTAAAGGTGATAGGCACTGCCCTTTCGTTCATATCTTACTGTTCATAAGAGCATCGGACAAATGCCAATGACCACATTGTGAAACAAGGACATGTCTTGTTGTCAGAACAGCTCAATGCCTCAGCAGCCTGTTCCAAGGTTGTGGCGAAGCCTTCGTTACTCAATCGCCTCTTCTAGTTTCCCCCTTAGCTAATAATACAGCTTCTATCCCTTCCTACACAGAATCCCCGAACATTTAAGATACCACAGGGAACAACAATTAACAGAATTATTCTGCTAAATCATTACCACCCGGTGAGGAGGGAGAGTGAAAGTAATTTCTACTTAGGAGACTCATCTAGAAGTTCTGCTTCCGTACTTGGTGAGACAAACTTCAACTATACACTGTGCTCCTTGTAGATTTGGAACACATTGAGGATAGTTTAAGAATATTGAACTAGAAGGAGAACTAGTTTTCTGCCAAGGAAGGGACTGATATTGTGATCTTCTCATCCTCAGAAACACCTTTAATAAATCCAGGCTAGTAGATGCCCTAGGCCTCCAATCCACATTTCTGGTGCTTCTCCCCATAGGAGTCCCAGATCTCATACAAACCACAGCTGCTGCTCCGCCATCTAGTGGCCAAGGTAGAAACAACAACACAGGGGGGAGTGACGGCGTTTGATTCCCCCACTCAGCCGTGTCAGCCAGTTAATAAAAGGCTCCGGAAGAGAAGACAACTCACTCTGTGGAATTGTGATGCATGGCTCTGCTGATTCCATGCGCTTTATATGAGCATGCAAATGTGATTTGGGGGGTCTGGACCCAACCAAAGCTCTGGGCAGAGAGAGAGAAAGCGTTTGTCCCAATAAGACCACCACCATTCAGGAGCTGCTTTTCAAAAGAGCCCATTCGTCGTCCACTTAAATACGATTATTTATCTCATAGAAAAGGTCTATGATTGAGAACACCTCTCCATTCTCTTCATCTCTCATAAAGAGGAGGGACATTTTCTGCTTGGCTAGAGTACAATATGAGCACTCAGGGAGTCATGTGTCTGAGTGTTTATCAAGTTAACGGAGTAGCAGAGCTTTTTAATAAACAATGCAATATATGGTAATTCCCTTAGTGGGCGTCTAGCCAAGCTTATAAGATCTTCTCCATGTCTGGCCAAGGCTGTACCCCACCACAGATTGACGCTATGTTTGTTTACTGTACCAGACATTGTACCAGACAGATGGCTCATTAAAGATACAATATTAATGGCCATCTAGATATTACATAATAGAGGCTGATGTTTTTTCCTGGTCACCTGAACTTCAAACAAGGAAATCCTTTCTAATGGGACCTGACCAGGAAAAACTCTGGCCCCAATCATAGCCTGAAACAGGGACCCAAAGTTTTACCTGGCCAGGTAGTCACATGGTGATAAAAAAAAACATGGCCCTGCACATAACATAACACTTAAACCCTAGGTAAGGTCTTGGTTGGCCCTGCTAAGAAGACACAAAACCTAGGTAAGGTCTTGGTTGGCCTTGCTACGGTAAGACGGCAGGAGAAGGTAGCTAGCTAGCATCCTTACCGTGCAGAGGTCCCTGTACGGCATCTTCTGGAACCTGGTGTCGGCGTTGCCAGCGCAGAGCTCCACGTATCCCAGAACCACCTGGAACACAGTGTTGTGGATGGCCTGGGTGAAGTGCATGTGGACCTGGTCCATGGCCGTCTATGGAGAGAGGAGACACAGGGAAACAGATTATTACGGGGGAAGGATAGTGTTGTGACATGGCATGACCACCAGCACAGTCAAAGCGTTCCATTTGAGATGTAGCCCTAATTACAGATTCATTAAATGTTTGCTCCTTTATCAAAAACCTAAACCAACCACAGAGGCAAATCTGTCCCTTATTTCCTTGAAATCCTGTGCTAAATAAGGTGCTTTATTTTTCCTCATTGATTTGTTTCTCAACCAGTGTCTGTTCATTAATCAATGTCAACGTTGGCACAACAGCACAGAGAGGAAAGTTATGCCTCAGTAGAAATGCCAATCAGCAGGTTAACGGCGTCTTTACCGCTGAACTGGAAGCAGTTCTAAGTGATTAAGAACTGCATTGGTTGTGCCCCAAATCTCACCCCATTCACTATATAGCACACTCCCCTTGACCAGAGCCCTCTACTCTGTTCAAATGTTCTGAATGTACCAGGTTCCCAACAGATGAGTTAATTGGACAAATGGACTAATACAAGTAAAGAAATGCTAACATAAATACTGGTAAAGACAAGGTGTAAACAGTAGTATTGCTAAGTGGCGTCTCAAATGGCACCCTATTCCCTATATAGTGCACTACTTTTGACGAGAGCACATATGCACTATATAGGGAATAGGGTGCCATTTGGGACGCATCCCTAGACTCATTAACCTAATGGCGGCACACAAGGCTGAGCCACACAGAGAGGAGCAGAGCGCTGCTTTTTCACCTGAAGGAAAATTATTTTATATTAAACTGAACACGGCCTCGCTATGATGAGACCCTTTTAGCTTTGAAGCCCTAAAGTCACCAATCTTCTGTGTGTGTAGATAAGGGAGCGGTGACACAAAATACAAAAGTGTGTGTGTGTGTGTGTGTGTGCATGCATGCGTACGTGCAATCACGCACCCACACAAAGAGTGAAAGGGCCTTGAGCCAGTCCAACAATAGGTCCTTGAGTTTCAGAGCCAGCACTAGACTCACTACACACTACCACTACCCTGCCTTTGAAGAAGGTGTTTATCATTGTGGAGAACACAACCATTGTGATTGTGGATAGCCTACTCTAAAAAGCTGATGATCTGCAGATCACGCAGTCTCTGAAGCTAAAGGCCACTCTCACCTCATGGCTGAGGGCTGTCAATCATACAGAGACACTAATCATCACGTCAGCATGTTTTTGTTTTCTACATGAGTAGCTCCATCAATGGGAGAAATACACGGGGCATGGGAATTGGTAGACAATCTCTTTATGGCTTCTCTAGCATTCTCTAGCATTTAGTCCAGACACTGACAGACCCCTGAACAAAGCATTTAGTCCCGACACTAACAGTCACCTGAACAAAGCATTTAGTCCCGACACTGACAGTCCCCTGAACAAAGCATTTAGTCCAGACACTGACAGTCCCCTGAACAAGGCATTTAGTCCAGACACTGACAGACCCCTGAACAAATGATTTAGTCCAGACACTGACAGACACCTGAACAAAGCATTTAGTCCAGACACCTGAACAAAGCATTTAGTCCAGACACTGACAGTCCCCTGAACAAAGCATTTAGTACAGACACTGACAGACACCTGTACAAAGCATTTAGTCCAGACACTGACAGACCCCTGAACAAATTATTTAGTCCCGACACTGACAGTCCCCTGAACAAAGCATTTAGTACAGACACTGACAGACACCTGAACAAAGCATTTAGTCCAGACACTGACAGACCCCTGAACAAAGCATTTAGTCCAGACACTGACAGACCCCTGAACAAAGCATTTAGTCCAGACACTGACAGACCCCTGAACAAAGCATTTAGTCCAGACACTGACAGTCCCCTGAACAAAGCATTTAGTCCAGACACTGACAGTCACCTGAACAAAGCAGAGAGGGAGAGAGGGAGAGGTAGAGAGAGAGAAACAGGGAGTACAATACAGAGGAAAGAGGGGTGATTCAGAAATGAATCACCCCACATCAGAAATGAATCACCCCACATCAACAGAGGGAGAGAAGTAAGGGAGACAGCGGGAGAGGGAGAGAGAGAGAGAGAGAGAGAGAGAGAGAGAGAGAGAGAGAGAGAGAGAGAGAGAGAGAGAGAGAGAGAGAGAGAGAGAGAGAGAGAGTTCACTTGCTTTGGCAATGTTAACATACGTTTCCCATGCCAATAAAGCCCCTAAATTGAATTGAAATTGAATTGAATTGAGAGAGAGTGCGAGAGAGAGAGAGCGCGAGAGAGAGAGCACGAGAGAGAGAGAGAGCGCGAGAGAGAGAGAGAGAGCGAGAGAGAGAGAGAGAGCGCGAGAGCGAGAGCGCGAGAGAGCGAGAGAGAGAGAGAGAGAGAGAGAAAGAGAGAGAGAGAGAGAGAGAGAGAAAGAGAGAGAGAGAGAGAGAGAGAGAGAGAGAGAGAGAGAGAGAGAGAGAGAGAGAGAGACGTAGTGGGAAACAAGGGGAGTCGGGGAGGGAGAACAATACAGACATAAGAGGGGGAGAGAAAGTGAGGAATGGAGGGCAAAAGGATGAGGACAGAAGCCATCAGAGCAGAGATCTGTTGACAGAGGATGGGTCTCTCACCTGGCTTTTTCCCAGGAAGGTGTATGCCAGCTGAACTCTGGTGTAGTGGGAGACGTCAAAGTGCTTGCAGGTTTTTGACAGGGCCACATCCAGCTGCTCCTGTTGGGTGGGTAGAGGAGGAGGGGAAGGAGGGACGGAGGGATGGAGGAGAGAGGGATTAGAAGTGTTAAGACCAGGGATTTGGACATTAATCAACTCCTAGGGCCAAGATAATTAGCAACTGCTGCCATAGCGGAGGGAAGAGGCCGCTGTCTTGAAGCCTGCGTCCCAAATGGTAAACTATTCCCTATATAGTGTACTACCTTTAACCAGGGCCCATATGGCTCTGGTCAAATGTAATGCATTATGCAAAGGAATTGGGTGCCATTTGGGACGCAGGCTTAAAGACAGCGGCCTCTTCCCTCCGCTATGGCAGCTGTTGCTAATTATCTTGGCCCTAGGAGTTGATTCATGTCAAAATCCCAGGCTACCTGTCAGTCACAGAGAGCCAGGGAAAACCAGGGGGAAGAGAGATATGCACTCAGCCTCCCCCAAGGTCAAAGGAGCACCACCATTGATGTTAAACAGGGCTGCTGGCTGAGATAAATAAAGGGAGACAGGTTGGGTCGAAGGATGAAGAAGACCACATTTTATTTATGACAGAAAATTGAGTTACTGTCTAACAATGGAAAGTATAGAGAGTATATTATAAAGTTATATCACACTATGGCAGTTTCATTTGAGAAGGCAAAATACTGTATATTCTACTCATTTTAAAATGTACAGTATGTTCAATCTACTTTGAGATATGACAATTCTGTAGATTTAACTTTTTTCCTAATACCAAATACTTTCTAATTATGAATATGTATGCACATGAACGGATATATTACAGTAACTATGACAGACTCAAAAGTGGGTGTGGTAATGGCAAAATATGATTGGTGAATTTACACAAATATGCTTGGCTGGCTACATTGCATTGCATTTCCATAGAGGCCTGGGTTGAGAGAGGAGTCTTATGTATGGTAGAGAAAGCATGATGAGAAAAATGTTTTGAAGATTCACTGAGCTAAAGCTACCAGGGGGAACTCCACGCAAGACTGGCCACTTCCCAATTACATCTATCCAGCAGATCAATGTCGAGACCAACACACCGCTCACTGCAGGGACGGTCTCGCTCTCGCTCTGTGTGTGTGTGTGTGCGACCATGACCTCTCAGAGGAGTGCATTTACTCACATTTACACACATAGTCAAGCTATGTGTCGGTGTGTGTGTGTGTGTGTGTGTGTGTGTGTGTGTGTGTGTGTGTGTGTGTCGGCGCGTGTGTGTGTGTGTCGGCGCGTGTGTGTGTGTGTGTGTGTGTCATACATTCACATGGACCCCAGGTAATGAACCTCCCCAAGCGTGGATGTTGGAAATTGCTTTGAATACCATTTTCCAGACATAATTATTAAAATATGGCTTAAAGTAAATGGATAATATTAACAATGTTTACCATTCTAGCAGTAATGGCTTTTTGAATATGTCAATATGTAGCAGGGAGAACTGAAAAATAACAGCTGTCAAAATTTCAAGACAAAACACTTTCTCTCTTTTTAGATGTAGGCTTTTAGAAAATTACAAGGAATATTTAATATGTTTAGTATCAAACAATCTTTGAGATGTGTGACAGATCGCAGTGTACTCAACCAATAGAAATAGCAAGAAAAGCTCCTATGTATAAAGAGCCATGATCGAGTAGGTAACACATCCAGCAATAAGAACATGTATGCCTCCCCACCGGAGACCAGGGTTCAATCCCTGTGGCCTCTTCTCATCTCACAATCTCTCCCCGTCTTTTCATTACTGTCTCAATAAAGCATCAAAATACTGAAGAAAGGGTGGATTTCCACTCTTTTTTAATGGAAAAGAAGAACAAAGGGAAAAGAAAAGCTCCTACGTACCTCGATCTGCTCCAGAGTGTCTTGTAGCTTGGAATTCAACTCACTGTGAAGGAAGGGAGAGGACATTGTTAGGGCAGATCCCTGCTGATCACCTCAACACGAGTCAATGCTTCACTTGGACTCTATCAGTGACCTAGAACTCTCCTAAATCCTGACCCGCAATTTGTGGCATATGGTATGTGGACACCGTTCTCTGTCACACATAGTAGTGCTGAGCGATTAGTCCTTTTTGAGGTCGGTTTGGATTCGGTTTGATTATTTTAAAAAGTAATCACGGTTGTCGATTTCAGTTTAATTTTAAACATTAAATGCATTATGAAATAATGACATTACAATGATTTTAGAGCTTTTTAATGGACCATCCAAAGCCAAAAATAGTGAACATTCAATTGCCAAAACATAGAAAATATTCCATTGTGTCTGTCAGGTCCACATTGGGTAGACATCAACAGAAAAATAGGAAATTACTATGAAATAATAAAATATTTCAGTTGTGTATATTACATTGTTTTTATCTGATGACTTTATTATTAATTCCTTAAAGTCATCATCTCATCTCTGCTCAGGCAGTAGCAGTCAGCCAGCAAGACCATCTAAAGTTATCTATAGTGGGGCAAAAAAGTATTTAGTCAGCCACCAATTGTGCAAGTTCTCCCACTTAAAAAGATGAGAGAGGCCTGTAATTTTCATCATAGGTACACGTCAACTATGACAGACAAATTGAGAAGAAAAAAATCCAGAAAATCACATTGTAGGATTTTTAATGAATTTATTTGCAAATTATGGTGGAAAATAAGTATTTGGTCACCTACAAACAAGCAAGATTTCTGGCTCGCACAGACCTGTAACTTCTTCTTTAAGAGGCTCCTCTGTCCTCCACTCATTACCTGTATTAATGGCACCCGTTTGAACTTGTTATCAGTATAAAAGACACCTGTCCACAACCTCAAACAGTCACACTCCAAACTCCACTATGGCCAAGAACAAAGAGCTGTCAAAGGACACCAGAAACAAAATTGTAGACCTGCACCAGGCTGGGAAGACTGAATCCGCAATAGGTAAGCAGCTTGGTTTGAAGAAATCAACTGTGGGAGCAATTATTAGGAAATGGAAGACATACAAGACCACTGATAATCTCCCTCGATCTGGGGCTCCACGCAAGATCTCACCCCGTGGGGTCAAAATGATCACAAGAACAGTGAGCAAAAATCCCAGAACCACACGGGGGGACCTAGTGAATGACCTGCAGAGAGCTGGGACCAAAGTAACAAAGCCTACCATCAGTAACACACTACGCCGCCAGGGACTCAAATCCTGCAGTGCAAGACGTGTCCCCCTGCTTAAGCCAGTACATGTCCAGGCCCGCCTGAAGTTTGCTAGAGTGCATTTGGATGATCCAGAAGAGGATTGGGAGAATGTCATATGGTCAGATGAAACCAAAATATAACTTTTTGGTAAAAACTCAACTCGTCGTGTTTGGAGGACAAAGAATGCTGAGTTGCATCCAAAGAACATCATACCTACTGTGAAGCATGGGGGCGGAAACATCATGCTTTGGGGCTGTTTATCTGCAAAGGGACCAGGACGACTGATCCGTGTAAAGGAAAGAATGAATGGGGCCATGTATCGTGAGATTTTGAGTGAAAACCTCCTTCCATCAGCAAGGGCATTGAAGATGAAACGTGGCTGGGTCTTTAAGCATGACAATGATCCCAAACACACCGCCCGGGCAACGAAGGAGTGGCTTCGTAAGAAGCATTTCAAGGTCCTGGAGTGGCCTAGCCAGTCTCCAGATCTCAACCCCATAGAAAATCTTTGGAGGGAGTTGAAAGTCTGTGTTGCCCAGCGACAGCCCCAAAACATCACTGCTCTAGAGGAGATCTGCATGGAGGAATGGGCCAAAATACCAGCAACAGTGTGTGAAAACCTTGTGAAGACTTACAGAAAACGTTTGACCTGTGTCATTTCCAACAAAGTGTATATAACAAAGTATTGAGAAACTTTTGTTATTGACCAAATACTTATTTTCCACCATAATTTGCAAATAAATTCATTAAAAATCCTACAATGTGATTTTCTGGATTTTCTTTTCTCATTTTGTCTGTCATAGTTGACGTGTACCTATGATGAAAATTACAGGCCTCTCTCATCTTTTTAAGTGGGAGAACTTTCACAATTGGTGGCTGACTAAATACTTTTTTTCCCCCACTGTATGTGCTCCCTATACTGTACTGTCTTTAAACATCCTATTATACTACATATTATATCCACATACTTTCCATAATGTCTATACATCCCATCACATACATACTAAACAAAAATATAAACGCAACATGTAACAAAGATTTTCCTGAGTTACAGTTCATATGAGGAAATCAGTCAATTGAAATAAATTCATTAGGCCCTAATCTATGGATTTCACATGACTGGGAATACAGATATGCATTCAGTGAGGGAAAAAAGTATTTGATCCCCAGCTGATTTTGTACGTTTGCCCACTGACAAAGACATGATCAGTCTATAATTTTAATGGTAGGTTTATTTGAACAGTGAGAGACAGAATAACAACAAAAAAATCCAGAAAAAAGCATGTCAACAATGTTATAAATTGATTTGCATTTTAATGAGGGAAATAAGTATTTGAACCCTCTGTAAAACATGACTTAGTACTTGGTGGCAAAACCCTTGTTGGCAATCACAGAGGTCAGACGTTTCTTGTAGTTGGCCACCAGGTTTGCACACATCTCAGGAGGGATTTTGTTCCAATCCTCTTTGCAGATCTTCTCCAAGTCATTAAGGTTTCGAGGCTGACGTTTGGCAACTTGAACCTTCAGCTCCCTCCACAGATTTTCTATGGGATTAAGGTCTGGAGACTGGCTAGGCCACTCCAGGACCTTAATGTGCTTCTTCTTGAGCCACTCCTTTGTTGCCTTGGCCATGTGCTTTGGGTCATTGTCATGCTGGAATACCCATCCACGACCCATTTTCAATGCACTGGCTGAGGGAAGGAGGTTCTCATCCAAGATTTGACGGTACATGGCCCCGTACATCGTCCCATTGATGCGGTGAAGTTGTCCAGTCCCCTTAGCAGAAAAACACCCCCAAAGCATAATGTTTCCACCTCCATGTTTGGCGGTGGGGATGGTGTTCTTGGGGTCATAGGCAGCATTCCTCCTCCTCCAAACACGGCAAGTTGAGTTGATGCCAAAGAGCTCGATTTTGGTCTCATCTGACCACAACACTTTCACCCAGTTTTTTTACATTTTACATTTTTTAGTCATTTAGCAGACGCTCTTATCCAGAGCGACTTACAGTCGGGAATCGAACCCACAACCCTGGCGTTGCAAACGCCATGCTCTATCAACTGAGCTACATCCCTGCCGGCCATTCCCTCCCCTACCCTGGACGACGCTGGGCCAATTGTGCGCCGCCCCATGGGCCTCCCGGTCGCGGCCGGCTGCGACAGAGCCTGGATTCGAACCAGGATCTCTAGTGGCACAGTTTGCACTGCGATGCAGTGCCTTAGACCACTGCGCCACTCAGGAGAATCATTCAGATGTTCATTGGCAAACTTCAGACGGGCCTGTATATGTGGTTTCTTGAGCAGGGGGACCTTGCGGGCGCTGCAGGATTTCAGTCCTTCACGGCGTAGTGTGTTACCAATTGTTTTCTTGGTGACTATGGTCCCAGCTGCCTTGAGATCATTGACAAGATCCTCCCGTGTAGTTCTGGGCTGATTCCTCACCGTTCTCATGATCATTGCAACTCCACAAGGTGAGATCTTGCATGGAGCCCAGGCCGAGGGAGATTGACAGTTATTTTGTGTTTCTTCCATTTGTGAATAATCGCACCAACTGTTGTCACCTTCTCACCAAGCTGCTTGGCGATGGTCTTGTAGCCCATTCCAGCCTTGTGTAGGTCTACAATCTTGTCCCTGACATCCTTGGAGAGCTCTTTGGTCTGGGCCATGGTGGAGAGTTTGGAATCTGATTGATTGATTGCTTCTGTGGACAGGTGTCTTTTATACAGGTAACAAGCTGAGATTAGGAGCACTCCCTTTAAGAATGTGCTCCTAATCTCAGCTCGTTACCTGTATAAAAGACACATGGGAGCCAGAAATCTTTGTGATTGAGAGGGGGTCAAATACTTATTTCCCTCATTAAAATGCAAATCAATTTATAACATTTTTGACATGCGTTTTTCTGGATTTTTGTTGTTGTTATTCTGTCACTCACTGTTCAAATAAACCTACCATTTTAGAGTGGCCTTTTATTGTCCCCAGCACAAGGTGCACCTGTGTAATGATCATGCTGTTTAATCAGCTTCTTGATATGTCACACCTGTCAGGTGGATAGACTATCTTGGCAAAGGAGAAATGCTCACATTTTTTTTTTGTTTGGTTTTATTATATTTTATATTTATTTCATTTATTGTATTTGTCTTACTATTTATTTATTTTTATTTTTGGGGGGGGGAATGGATCAGCTTAATATTGCAGATAGATTGTATCTTCTATCAATGTAATTGTCTGCATCACTTCCAATCCCCCATGTTTTTTTTTTGTTGTTTTTTATATATATATATATATATATATATATATATATATATATATATATATATATATATATATACTCCCCTTTATTACTTTTCAACCCCACCATCCTTTCCCTACTTGGAGTAAATTAGTGAACAACAATGCCCAGGCCTCTACTTCCGGTCTATACTTACTATCTACACCTTATGGACAGAGTTAATTTTACAATAATTCTATTATATATATATATATATATATATTATTATTTTATTATATTTTTTTGCTCCTGAACTTCTTCTACTCTCAACCTCTCCGATCATTTTCATGATGTCCATCCGGTTTGGTTCTATATGCCATATCTTTCTAACTGTGCTCTTTCCCAAAAGCTCCCAACATACAACCTATATACTTATTATGGACACAGTAGAGAAATAATTTTTTTTTTTCACATTTTAGAGAAATACGCTTTTTGTGCGTATGGAAAATATTGGGGATCTTTTATTTAAGCTCATGAAACATGGGACCAACACTTTACATGTTGCGTTTATATTTTTGTTCAGTGTATATATTTATACTCCGGACTCCGACATTGCTCGTCCTAATATTTATGTATTTCTTAATTCCATTCTTTTACTTTTAGATTTGTGTTTATTGTTAGATACTACTGCACTGCTGGAGCTAGGAACACAAGCATTTCACTACACCCGCAATAACATCTGCTAAATATGTGTATGCAACCAATAACATCTGCTAAATATGTGTATGCAACCAATAACATCTGCTAAATATGTGTATGCAACCAATAACATCTGCTAAATATGTGTATGCAACCAATAACATCTGCTAAATATGTGTATGCAACCAATAACATCTGCTAAATATGTGTATGCAACCAATAACATCTGCTAAATATGTGTATGCGACCAATAACATCTGCTAAATATGTGTATGCAACCAATAACATCTGCTAAATATGTGTATGCAACCAATAACATCTGCTAAATATGTGTATGCAACCAATAACATCTGCTAAATATGTGTATGCAACCAATAACATCTGCTAAATATGTGTATGCGACCAATAACATCTGCTAAATATGTGTATGCAACCAATAACATCTGCTAAATATGTGTATGCAACCAATAACATCTGCTAAATATGTGTATGCAACCAATAACATCTGCTAAATATGTGTATGCAACCAATAACATCTGCTAAATATGTGTATGCGACCAATAACATCTGCTAAATATGTGTATGCAACCAATAACATCTGCTAAATATGTGTATGCAACCAATAACATCTGCTAAATATGTGTATGCAACCAATAACATCTGCTAAATATGTGTATGCAACCAATAACATCTGCTAAATATGTGTATGCAACCAATAACATCTGCTAAATATGTGTATGCAACCAATAACATCTGCTAAATATGTGTATGCAACCAATAACATCTGCTAAATATGTGTATGCAACCAATAACATCTGCTAAATATGTGTATGCAACCAATAACATCTGCTAAATATGTGTATGCAACCAATAACATCTGCTAAATATGTGTATGCGACCAATAACATCTGCTAAATATGTGTATGCAACCAATAACATCTGCTAAATATGTGTATGCAACCAATAACATCTGCTAAATATGTGTATGCAACCAATAACATCTGCTAAATATGTGTATGCAACCAATAACATCTGCTAAATATGTGTATGCAACCAATAACATCTGCTAAATATGTGTATGCGACCAATAACATCTGCTAAATATGTGTATGCGACCAATAACATCTGCTAAATATGTGTATGCAACCAATAACATCTGCTAAATATGTGTATGCAACCAATAACATCTGCTAAATATGTGTATGCAACCAATAACATCTGCTAAATATGTGTATGCAACCAATAACATCTGCTAAATATGTGTATGCAACCAATAACATCTGCTAAATATGTGTATGCGACCAATAACATCTGCTAAATATGTGTATGCAACCAATAACATCTGCTAAATATGTGTATGCAACCAATAACATCTGCTAAATATGTGTATGCAACCAATAACATCTGCTAAATATGTGTATGCAACCAATAACATCTGCTAAATATGTGTATGCAACCAATAACATCTGCTAAATATGTGTATGCAACCAATAACATCTGCTAAATATGTGTATGCAACCAATAACATCTGCTAAATATGTGTATGCAACCAATAACATCTGCTAAATATGTGTATGCAACCAATAACATCTGCTAAATATGTGTATGCAACCAATAACATCTGCTAAATATGTGTATGCAACCAATAACATCTGCTAAATATGTGTATGCAACCAATAACATCTGCTAAATATGTGTATGCAACCAATAACATCTGCTAAATATGTGTATGCAACCAATAACATCTGCTAAATATGTGTATGCAACCAATAACATCTGCTAAATATGTGTATGCAACCAATAACATCTGCTAAATATGTGTATGCAACCAATAACATTTGATTTTATTTGATTCATTTAACTCGCCTGCCTAGCTAAAGTATGCTGCAGAGCTGTCTGACTAAATCATTTTACTAGTTCTTCAAAATAGATACGGCTAACTTTCAAAAACAGTCTAAATCCCTATCTTTCGTCGTTGTTGTGTATATTCCTCTTTCAGGTGTAAAAGTGTATCCGTCCAGAGATCTGTATATAATGACGAGATGGCTAATGTCTTCGCCCTAACAATGGGAGTCGTTGTCCAAAAGGCACGAAGACACGCGACAAGCTTAGGTCCAAAATAAGCCCATAGAAACGAATTGGCCTTATTTTGTACAGATTTTGGAGAGAGTGAAATCTCCTACTTCACCTCTTCTTCTCTGATCCGTCTCTGTCCGAGCCGGAAAAAACAAGCGCAATGGTCATTGTAGCTAATTACCACGTTTCTGTGCCAAACTAGGTTGAATATTTGCTTAATGAAAACTACAACTACCTTTAGCCCAGTGTCCAACATAGTTCTTGATTTCTCTCGTGAAATATTTGAATTCTCTCTAGAGAAACATTGCGTTGGGCTCACAAAAAAAATTAACTGACGTCAGTCAATTAGTTGTTTAAAAACTCAAAAAATTAAGAACGTCTGTTAATAGCTCAGCACTAAAACATAGAGACAGGAAAGGAGCCATTGTCCATTTTGTATGGAGTAACACAGCCATCCCACAAATTATTACCATGCCCTTCTCTAGTAAATGGCAACAACACCTTGAACACCTGCGTGTGGTTGTACTCTAAGTGCTTGAATTGCTCTGTGAACCTGCCATTTCTGACACAAATAACATTGTTTCAATGCATGATCGAGTCGTTATGGGTTGTAGCCTTCTTGCAGTTGTTGTTGTGCTTTCAAAAGCTCAGTTGGTTGGTGGACGGTGCTGGCACCATCAAAGAACAAACTGCATATATGTCTTAACTGAAAGCAATATTGGATATAACTGCATCTGCTAAATGAAAAGTATTATTGCTGGTCCTAAACTGTGCCAACACATTAACGAGATGCCACGTTATTCCTTTACTGAGGTCTCTTTCAGGTCAACTCCAAAACAAAACACTTAGGATGAGTCTCAAGAGGACACGGCGCCCTTATCAAATCAAATTTTATTTGTCACATGTGCCGAATACAACAGGTGTAGTAGAACTTACCGTGAAATGCTTACTTACAAGCCCTTAACCAACAATGCAGTTCAATAAATAGATTTAAGAAAATATTTACTAAATAAACTAAACTTAAAAGTAACACAATAAAATTACATAACAATAATGAGGCTACAGTGGGGGAAAAAAGTATTTAGTCAGCCACCAATTGTGCAAGTTCTCCCACTTAAACAGATGAGAGAGGCCTGTAATTTTCATCATAGGTACACGTCAACTATGACAGACAAAATGAGAAAAGAAAATCCAGAAAATCACATTGTAGGATTTTTTATGAATTTATTTGCAAATTATAGTGGAAAATAAGTATTTGGTCAATAACAAAAGTTTCTCAATACTTTGTTATATACACTTTGTTGGCAATGACACAGGTCAAACGTTTTCTGTAAGTCTTCACAAGGTTTTCACACACTGTTGCTGGTATTTTGGCCCATTCCTCCATGCAGATCTCCTCTAGAGCAGTGATGTTTTGGGGCTGTTGCTGGGCAACACGGACTTTCAACTCCCTCCAAAGATTTTCTATGGGTTGAGATCTGGAGACTGGCTAGGCCACTCCAGGACCTTGAAATGCTTCTTACGAAGCCACTCCTTCGTTGCCCGGGCGGTGTGTTTGGGATCATTGTCATGCTGAAAGACCCAGCCACGTTTCATCTTCAATGCCCTTGCTGATGGAAGGAGGTTTTCACTCAAAATCTCACGATACATGGCCCCATTCATTCTTTCCTTTACACGGATCAGTCGTCCTGGTCCCTTTGCAGAAAAACAGCCCCAAAGCATGATGTTTCCACCCCCATGCTTCACAGTAGGTATGGTGTTCTTTGGATGCAACTCAGCATTCTTTGTCCTCCAAACACGACGAGTTGAGTTTTTACCAAAAAGTTATATTTTGGTTTCATTTGACCATATGACATTCTCCCAATCCTCTTCTGGATCATCCAAATGCACTCTAGCAAACTTCAGACGGGCCTGGACATGTACTGGCTTAAGCAGGGGGACACGTCTGGCACTGCAGGATTTGAGTCCCTGGCGGCGTAGTGTGTTACTGATGGTAGGCTTTGTTACTTTGGTCCCAGCTCTCTGCAGGTCATTCACTAGGTCCCCCCGTGTGGTTCTGGGATTTTTGCTCACCGTTCTTGTGATCATTTTGACCCCACGGGGTGAGATCTTGCGTGGAGCCCCAGATCGAGGGAGATTATCAGTGGTCTTGTATGTCTTCCATTTCCTAATAATTGCTCCCACAGTTGATTTCTTCAAACCAAGCTGCTTACCTATTGCGGATTCAGTCTTCCCAGCCTGGTGCAGGTCTACAATTTTGTTTCTGGTGTCCTTTGACAGCTCTTTGGTCTTGGCCATAGTGGAGTTTGGAGTGTGACTGTTTGAGGTTGTGGACAGGTGTCTTTTATACTGATAACAAGTTCAAACGGGTGCCATTAATACAGGTAACGAGTGGAGGACAGAGGAGCCTCTTAAAGAAGAAGTTACAGGTCTGTGAGAGCCAGAAATCTTGCTTGTTTGTAGGTGACCAAATACTTATTTTCCACCATAATTTGCAAATAAATTCATTAAAAATCCTACAATGTGATTTTCTGGAGAAAAAAAATCTCAATTTGTCTGTCATAGTTGACGTGTACCTATGATGAAAATTACAGGCCTCTCTCATCTTTTTAAGTGGGAGAACTTGCACAATTGGTGGCTGACTAAATACTTGTATTCCCCACTGTATATACAGGGGGTACTGGTACCGAGTCAATGTGCAGGGGTACAGGTTAGTCGAGGTAGTTTGTACATGTAGGTTGGGGTAAAGTGACTATGCATAGATAATAAACCGCGAGTAGCAGCAGTGCAAAACAAAGGGGGGGGGTCAATGTAAATAGTCCAGGTGGCCATTTCATTAACTGTTCAGCAGTCTTATAACTTGGGGGTAGAAGCTGTTAAGGAGCCTTTTTTGATCTAGACTTGGCGGTCCGGTACTGCTTGCCGTGCGGTAGCAGAGAGAACAGTCTATGACTTCGGTGACTGGAGTCTTTGACAATTTTTTGGGCCTTCCTCAGACACCGCCTAGTATATACAGAACCAGTCAAAAGTTTGGACACACCTACTCATTCAACGTTTTTTCTTTATTTTTTACTATTGTCTACATTGTAGAATAATAATGAAGACATCAAAACTATGAAATAACACATATGGAATCATGTAGTAACCAAATTTGTATTAAACAAATCAAAATATATATAGCCACCCTTTGCCTTGATGACAGCTTTGCACACTCTTGGCATTCTCTCAACCAGCTTCACTTGGAATGTTTTTCCAACAGTCTTGAAGGAGTTCCCACACATGCTGAGCACTTGTTGGCTGCTTTTGCTTCACTCTGCCGTCCGACTCATCCCAAACCATCTCAATTGGGTTGAGGTCGGGGGATTGTGGAGGCCAGGTAATCTGATGCAGCACTCAATCACTCTCCTTCTTGGTCAAATAGCCCTTACACAGCCTGGAGGTGTGTTGGGTCATTGTCCTGTTGAAAAACAAATGATAGTCCCACTAAGCCCAAACCAGATGGGAAGGCGTATCGCTGCAGAATGCTGTGGTAGCCATGCTGGTTAAGTGTGCCTTGAATTCTAAATAAATCACAGACAGTGTCACCAGCAAAGCATCCCCACACCATAACACCTCCTCCTCCATGCTTTACGGTGAGAAATACACATGAAGAGATCATCCGATCACCCACACCGCGTCTCACAAAGACACGGTGGTTGGACCCAAAAATCTCCAATTTGGACTCCACACCAAAGGACACATTTCCACCGGTCTAATGCCCATTGCTCATGTTTCTTGGCCCAAGCAGGTCTCTTCTTCTTATTGGTGTCCTTTATAAGTGGTTTCTTTGCAGAAATTAGACCTTGAAGGCCTGATTCACGCAGTTGATGTTGAGATGTGTCTGTTACTTGAACTCTTTGAAGCATTTATTTGGGCTGCAATTTCTGAGGCTGGTAACTCTAATGAACTTATCCTCTGCAGCAGATGTAACTCTGGGTCTTCCATTCCTGTGGCGGTCCTCATGAGAGCCAGTTTCATCATAGTGCTTGATGTTTTTTGCGACTGCACTTGAAGAAACGTTCAAAGTTCTTGAAATGTTCCGTATTGACTGTCCTTCATGTCTTAACGTAATGATGGACTGTCATTTCTCTTTGCTTATTTGAACTATTCTTGCCATAACATGGACTTGGTCTTCTACCAAATAGGGCTATCTTCTGTATAGCCCCCTATCTTGTCACAACACAACTGATTGGCTCAAATGCATTAAGGAAAGAAATTCCACAAATGAACTTTTAAGAAGGCACACCTGTTAATTTAAATGCATTCCAGGTGACTACCTCATGAAGCTGGTTGAGAGAATGCCAATAGTGTGCAAAGCTGTCAACAAGATAAAGGGTGGCTATTTGAAGAATCTCAAATATAAATATATTTTGATTTGTTTAACACTTTTTTGGTTACTACATGATTCCATATGTGTTATTTCATAGTTTTGATGTCTTCACTATTATTCTACAACAGGGGTGTCAAACGTCCGGCCCACGGGCCGGATCAGGCCCGCAAACGGGTTTAATCCGGCCCGCGAGATGATTAAAAATAAAAAATAAAAATAAAAAAAATTGTAAAGTATAAAACTGCGCTGCAATTTTTCTATAAAATACACTGCTGTTCCAATTGCGTCCACTGGATGGCGCAATAGCAATTGTGTTAAGCAAGCAAACTGTTTATACTGGGGCAGAGCAAGTAGGTCAAGCACGTGCAGCCAATGAGCTACTTTGTTTTGCCCGCGATATTTATTACGGCTTCTACTTTTAACATTATGTGCTTTGGCACCCTCATTGCCCCAATATGTCTCTGTCAAAAAAGAGAAAAGTGGACGCAGAGTGCAGAGTGTTCCAAGAAAAATGGTCATCCTATTTATTCACGGAATTGAATGGGAAAGCTGTATGTTTGGTGTGTTCAGAGCATGTTGCAGTGCTGAAAGAATATAACCTTCGTCGCCACTATGTGAGTCTTCATGCCGACAAATATGACAACTTTCAAGGACAGCGGAGATGAGAGAAGGTGAATGAACTGTTGGCGGGTCTGAAGAAACAGCAGTCTGTGTTTACTCACAGCCGAGACATCAGTGACGCTGCAGTGAAAGCTAGCTACCTCATTGCTAATGAAATCGCAGTGGCTTCAAAACCATTTAGTGAGGGTGAATTTGTAAAAACATGCATGATGAAGGCAGCGGAGATTGTGTGCCCTGAAAAGCGGCAGGCTTTTGCAAATATCAGCCTGACAAGAAACACAGTTGCAGACAGGATTTCCGATCTTTCAGTGGATTTGGACAGCCAGTTGAAGCAAAAAGTAAAGTCATTTATTGCGTTTTCGGTTGCAATTGATGAAAGCACGGACATTACAGATGTTGCACAACTGGCCATTTTCATCCGCGGAGTTGATGACACATTGACCGTCACCGAGGAGTTCGTGGAGTTGGTGCCGATGACAGATACAACGACAGCAGCTGATATTTTTACCGCACTCGTCGGCGCGCTGGACAGGGTCGGAGTGGACTGGTCCCGCGCTGTCAGCCTGGCTACAGATGGTGCGCCCTCAATGATCGGGAAAAAAAGCAGGCGTTGTGACAAAGTTCAGAGAGAAAGTGCAATCTGCAAATGGAGGACGTGATTTTTTGACTTTTCACTGTATTTTGCACCAGGAGGCTTTGTGTTGCAAGTCATTAAAGATGGATAACGTCATGAAGGTGGTCATCCAAACTTTTAATTTCATCCGATCCAGAAGCCTGAATCACCGTCAGTTTGACAGCCTTCTCAGAGAGAAAGACCACATCTATGGCCTGCCATACCACACTGAGGTAAGATGGTTAAGCCGAGGTGCTGTGCTGAGGCGTTTCTTTGATTTACGAGAAGAAATTGAACAGTTCATGGAAGAAAAGGGCAAACCAGTGTTAGAATTTCATTCCGCAGAATGGATGCAGGACCTTGCATTTATGGTGGATGTTACAGAGCACCTGAATAACTTGAACAAACAGCTGCAAGGGCGCAACAAAGTTGTCACGCAGTATTATGACAGCATACGTTCTTTCAAGTTGAAGCTGTCATTGTGGGAGACGCAACTTGCCGGTGGTGATGCAGCTCACTTCCCCTGTCTGAAAAATGTGTGCGCGACCCAACATGTGGCAGACATGAAGCGGTTCAAAGATAAAATAACGGGACTGTTACGAGAGTTTGAGCAACGCTTTCAGATTTATGTTTATATGTTGATGTGCTATTGTTTTTAATTGATTTTATTTTATTTGTATATTTAACCTATTCTTGACTCTGTGGTTCTTGCACTTGTTTGGGGAACAGGATTTCATTATTTGTATCTACATTTCTGCCTGAGAAATGACACCCTGATATAGTTCTGTGATCTGTGATATACTTCTGTGAATCACTGAGGCATTGTGTGTTTGTGTGTTCTTTGTCCTCAGAACTTTCAAATAACTTGAGGTGTTTTATGATTAATAGTGATGTTGTGCTTTTGGACACTGTCCTCAGGCTCCAGCTTTATGTTTATATGTTTTTATGTTGATGTGCTATTGTTTTTAATTGATTTTATTTTATTTGTATATTTAACCTATTCTTGACTCTGTGGTTCTTGCACTTGTTTGGGGAACAGGATTTCATTATTTGTATCTACATTTCTGCCTGAGAAATGACACCCTGATATAGTTCTGTGATCTGTGAAACAGTTCTGTTAATCACTGAGGCATTGTGTGTTTGTGTGTTCTTTGTCCTCAGAACTTTCAAATAACTTGAGGTGTTTTATGATTAATAGTGATGTTGTGCTTTTGGACACTGTCCTCAGGCTCCAGCTTTATGTTTATATGTTTTTATGTTGATGTGCTATTGTTTTTAATTGATTTTATTTTATTTGTATATTTAACCTATTCTTGACTCTGTGGTTCTTGCACTTGTTTGGGGAACAGGATTTCATTATTTTTATCTACATTTCTGCCTGATAAATGACACCCTGATATAGTTCTGTGATCTGTGAAACAGTTATGTTAATCACTGAGGCATTGTGTGTTTGTGTGTTCTTTTTCTTTAGAATTTTCAAATAAACTTGACGTGTTTTATGATTAATAGTGATGTTGTGCTTGTACTATTTTGGACACACTGTCCTCAGGCTCCAGCTTTATGTTGTATGTTGATCGTATTAAAACAAAGAAAACAATCTGAAGTTGTTGTTTTTAAGTTATATATACCATGATTTTTCCGGTCCGGCCCACTTGGGAATAGATTTTCCTCCATGTGGCCCCTGAGCTAAAATGAGTTTGACACCCCTGTTCTACGATGTAAAAAATAGTACAAATAAAGAAAAACCCTTGAATGAGTAGGTGTGTCCAAACTTTTGACTGGTACTGTAGGTCCTGGATGGCAGGAAGCTTGGCCCCAGTGATGTATTGGGCCGTACACACTACCCTCTGTAGCGACTTACGGTCGGATGCCGAGCAGTTGCCATACCAGGCGGTGACGCAATCGGTTAGGATGCTCTCGATGGTGCAGCTGTATAACTTTTTGAGGATCTGGGGACCCATGCCAAATCTTTTCAGTCTCCTGAGGGGGAAAAGGTGTTGTTGTGCCTTCTTCACGACTGTCTTGGTGTGTTTGGACCATGATAGTTTGTTGGTGATGTGGACACCAAGGAACTTGAAACCCTCTACCCACTCCACTACAGCCCCATCGATGTTAATGGGGGCCTGTTCGGCCCTCCTTTTCCTGTAGTCCACGGTCATGTCTTTTGTCTTGCTCACATTGAGGGAGAGGTTGTTGTCCTGGCACCACACTGCCAGGTCTCTGACCTCCTCCCTATAGGCTGTCTCATCGTTGTCGGTGATCAGGCCTACCACTGTTGTGTCGTCAGCAAACTTAATGATGGTGTTGGAGTCGTGCTTGGCCACGCAGTCGTGGGTGAACAGGGAGTACAGGAGGGGACTAAGCACGCACCCCTGAGGGGCCCCGGTGTTGAGGATCAGCATAGCAGATGTGTTGTTGCCTACCCTTACCACCTGGGGGCGGTCCGTCAGCAAGTCCAGGATCCATTTGCAGAGGGAGGTGTTTAGTCCCAGGGTCCTTAGCTTAGTGATGAGCTTTGAGGGCACTATGGTGTTGAACGCTGAGCTGTAGTAAATGAATAGCATTCTCACATAGGTGTTCCTTTTGTCCAGGTGGGAAAGGGCAGTGTGGAGTGCGATTGAGATTGCGTCATCTGTGGTTCTGTTGGGGCGGTATGCGAACTGGAGTGGGTCTAGGGTTTCCGGGATGATGGTGTTGATGTGAGCCATGACCAGCCTTTCAAAGCACTTCATGGCTACCGACGTGAGTGCTATGGGGCGGTAGTCATTTAGGCAGGTTACCCTCGCATTCTTGGGCACAGGGACTATTTAGGGAGTGTTTGTGTTGTTTGTGGCTGACCCTTAACGAATCGCTGCTAAAGCACTTCAGCCATGGTAGTGGCAGAGACAGGGCAGGCAGGGACTTCAGCCATGGTAGTGGCAGAGACACTCTCTCTGAGAGGGCTAATTAACAGGAGGTGTGCTGCTTCCCTCTCTGAGAGATCCCCTTCTGACAAGGGGTAGGGACTAGGGAGGAATGCAACACTCCCCTTCCCCCAGGAGGGACGGTTTGAGGACCTTCCTCTGAATAAGATGATTCTTTTTTTCGACAGACATTTGGAGTCGTGCTTCCACTAGGAGACTTCTCAGGGAGGGAGGCTGTCACTGGGACCCCGTAGCCCCACTGGCCCTTCTCCTCCCTGGGCATGCCTCTGCCACGGTGACTGCTCGGGGGCTTCCTTCACAAATCCTGAACATGTAATTATGTTTTAATGAGTTTCCTCAAAGGGCTCCCCCTTGAGAAATGAAGGGTTTGAAGTCAATGGAACGATGGTGCAGGAAGAAAGAAAGAAAGAAAGAAAGAAAGAAAGAGAGAGAGAGAGAGCGAGAAAGAGAGCGAGAAAGAAAGAAAACGAGAGGGAGAAAAGACACTCAGCCAGCTCAAGACTTCAGGGGTGTTTTAATTCTCCTCATATGCAACACCCCCCTCATTGTGAAGATGAAACTCTGTTCCCTAATGCCACCAACACATCGAACATAACTCTCGCCTCCCAAATAACACTACAACACAGATCTTAACCTACATGTACATTTTACCTCAATCAACCACCCAACTACCTCGTACCCCAGTACACTGACTCGGTACCAGTACTCCTTGTATATAGCCTGTCTATAGCCTCATTTTAATTTAATTTTATTGTATTATTTTAATGTGTTACTATTTTATTTTCATATTTCTGTAAATGTTCTTACTTTTTAACTGCATTGTTGGGAAACGACTCATAAGTAAGCATTTCACGGTAAAGTGTACACTTGTATTCGGCGCATGTTACAAATAACATTTGATTTGATGAGAGCAGTGTCAGAGAGTGGCTTTGAATTGAGAGAGTCTGAACTGGCAGTCCTTCTGTTGGTCTGGCAGTCCTTCTGTCGGTCTGGCAGTCCTTCTGCCTGAACTGGCAGTCCTTCTGCCTGAACTGGCAGTCCTTCTGCCTGAACTGGCAGTCCTGTCTGTATGAACTGGCAGTCCTGTCTGTCTGAACTGGCAGTCCTTCTGTCGGTCTGGCAGTCCTGTCTGTCTGAACTGGCAGTCCTTCTGTCAGTCTGGCAGTCCTTCTGTCTGAACTGGCAGTCCTTCTGCCTGAACTGGCAGTCCTGTCTGTCTGAACTTGCAGTCCTTCTGGCTGAACTGGCAGTCCTTCTGTCTGTCTACTGGGCCATAACTGGACCGTAAACCTGTCACTGTGCTCTTTCTGTGGTCTTTCTTGCTGCTCTGACCAAAATGTAATTAACTTAGGTTAAAGAGGCAACAAAATAAGTCTTAAGTTAAAGGCTGTCTTCTTGTCTGTGGTTTTAACCAAATCAGCATCCAGGATTAGACCCACCCGTTGTATAATTAGCCATATTCGCTGACCTCTCTCAGAACCAACATTTTCGGAGTTCAAAAGTGTGATGGCAAAAGTGCGGTAGCTCAGACAGCTATACTATGGGTGACATCCGTGGAAGGCTATTTAGGGTATGAACTAAAGCATATGTTCTAGCTCTGGAATGGACAGTGTCCGTTGAATCTGACAAATGGAGATGTCTATGTGAGAATATGCACTGAGTATACCAAACATTAGGAACACCTTCCTAATATTGAGTTGCACGTCATGTTCTATTAAATGACATGGTCATTGTGATGCATGTGTGGAACAGCTTGGACACGTCATGTCAGAGCTTTAGGTTGTCTGTGAGACCGCTAACTAGCAGGCTGCCTGACGAGAAAGCCTCATGTTGGAGTCACAGCACGGAGCTGAGTCAAAGTAGGAGAGGTCAGGGGACAAGGCCGGGGGCAGGACACGAGGGAGAGGGGTGAGAGGGAGAGCGGTGAGATGGGCAGGGGTGAGGGGGGTGACACTGCAAATTGCCAGCTCATCAATATCTATCACCCCAAAGCCTCGCCCTCAACTCTGGAAAATTAAACATTTAATCGGTGGGTACCAGCTATGGTTAAGAGAGGGGTAGAGGGAAAATCTGCAGTGAGCTTGTCATGGCGTTTTGAGCTGGCAGCCACCCAAGCCCGGAGACTTTTGCCCTCAATTAGGCGGAGCAGCCCAGTGGGGTGAAAGGAGGAGAGTAGCCCCAATGAGCTCTGGCGCTCTCGTGTCTATATTGAACCCTGCTGCACTCCTGATCTCCAGGCCCTAACCTGTGTGTCACCAAAATAAGTGGCCAGGGAAAGGTGGGATCTAGCCGTCAGGTTTGGAGATCATAGGCAGCATCCCAAATGGCACCCTATTCCCTTTATAGTGCACTACTTTTGACCAGGGCCAATAGAGACTCCATTCCCCAATGCATCGACCATATACACTACATGGCCAAAAGTATGTGGACATCCCTTCAAATTAGTGGATTCATACCCGTTGCAGACAGGTGTATAAAAATCGAGCACACAGCCATGCAATCTCCATAGACAAACATTGGCAGTAGAATGGTCCCTACTGAAGAGCTCTGTGACTTTCAACGTGGCACCGTCATAGGATACCACCTTTCCAACAAGTCAGTTCGTCAAATTTCTGCCCTGCTGATGCTGCCCCGGTCAACTGTAAGTGCTGTTATTATAAAGTGGAAACGGAGCAACAACGTCTCAGCCACGAAGTGGTAGGCCACACAAGCTCACATAACGGGACCGCCGAGTTCTGAAGCGCGTAGCGCGTAATAATTGTCTGTCCTCGGTTGCAACACTCACTACTGAGTTCCAAACTGCCTCTGTAAGCAACTTCAGCACAAGAACTGTTCGTCGGGAGCTTCATGAAATGGGTTTCCATGGCCGAGCAGCCGCACACAAGCCTAAGATCATCATGCGCAATGCCAAGCATCGGCTGGAGTGGTGTAGAGCTCGCCGCCATTGGACTCTGGAGCAGTGGAAACTCGTTTTCTGGAGTGATGAATCACGCTTCACCATCTGGCAGTCCGACGGACGAATCTGGGTTTGGCGGATGCCAAGAGAACGTTACCTGCAATCCCAAATAACATTACAATACAGCTCTTCAAACAGTGCCTTGGTCAAAAGTAGTGCACTATATAGGGAATAGGGTGCCATTTGGGAGGCAAACATAGTCTTTAAAAGACTCACACAGGCTTTCCATTCCGTGGTCTTTTGCAGTTTAGTGGATGACGGGGAAATCCCAGCTCTGACATGCATGGCTATACTCCATGGACAAAAGGGTGGCTGCCCCCTCTCTCTCCAAGCCACTACTGTGTGTTAGAGCACTGTTCCCCTCTCTCTCCAAGTCACTACTAAGTGTTAGAGCACTGCTCCCTCTCTCTCCAAGCCACTACTACGTGTTAGAGCACTGCTCCCCTCTCGCTCCAAGCCACTACTACGTGTTAGAGCACTGCCCCCTCTCTCTCTCCAAGTCACTACTACGTGTTAGAGCACTGCTCCCTCTCTCTACAAGCCACTACTACGTGTTAGAGCACTGCTCCCCTTTCGCTCCAAGCCACTACTACGTGTTAGAGCACTGCCCCCTCTCTCTCTCCAAGCCACTACTATGTGTTAGAGCACTGCTCCCTCTCTCTACAAGCCACTACTACGTGTTAGAGCACTGCCCCCTCTCTCTCCAAGCCACTACTACGTGATAGAGCACTGCTCCCCTCTCTCTCCAAGCCACTACTACATATTAGAGCACTGCCCCCTCTCTCTCCAAGCCACTACTACGTGTTAGAGCACTGCCCCCTCTCTCTCCAAGCCACTACTACGTGTTAGAGCACTGCTCCCTCTCTCTCCAAGTCACTACTACGTGTTAGAGCACTGCCCCCTCTCTCTCCAAGCCACTACTACGTGATAGAGAACTGCTCCCCTCTCTCTCTCCAAGTCACTACTACGTGTTAGAGCACTGCCCCCTCTCTCTCTAAGCCACTACTACATGTTAGAGCACTGCTCCCTCTCTCTCCAAGCCACTACTACGTGTTAGAGCACTGCTCCCTCTCTCTCCAAGTCACTACTACGTGTTAGAGCACTGCCCCCTCAATCTCTAAGCCACTACTACATATTAGAGCACTGCCCCCTCTCTCTCCAAGCCACTACTACGTGTTAGAGCACTGCTCCCTCTCTCTACAAGCCACTACTACGTGTTAGAGCACTGCTCCCTCTCTCTCCAAGCCACTACTACATGTTAGAGCACTGCCCCCTCTCTCTCCAAGTCACTACTACGTGTTAGAGCACTGCCCCCTCTCTCTCCAACCCACTACTACATGTTAGAGCACTGCCCCCTCTCTCTCCAAGTCACTACTACGTGTTAGAGCACTGCTCCCTCTCTCTCCAAGCCACTACTACGTGTTAGAGCACTGCCCCCTCTCTCTCCAAGTCACTACTACGTGTTTGAGCACTGCCCCCTCTCTCTCCAAGCCACTACTACGTGTTAGAGCACTGCTTCCTCTCTCTCCAAGCCACTACTACGTGTTAGAGCACTGCCCCCTCTCTCTCTAAGCCACTACTACATGTTAGAGCACTGCTCCCTCTCTCTCTAAGCCACTACTACGTGTTAGAGCACTGCTCCCCTCTCTCTCCAAGCCACTACTACATATTAGAGCACTGCCCCCTCTCTCTCCAAGCCACTACTACGTGTTAGAGCACTGCCCCCTCTCTCTCTAAGCCACTACTACATGTTAGAGCACTGCCCCCTCTCTCTCAAAGCCACTACTACGTGTTAGAGCACTGCTCCCTCTCTCTCCAAGTCACTACTACGTGTTAGAGCACTGCCCCCTCTCTCTCCAAGTCACTACTACGTGTTAGAGCACTGCTCCCCTCTCTCTCCAAGTCACTACTACGTGTTAGAGCACTGCCCCCTCTCTCTCTAAGCCACTACTACATGTTAGAGCACTGCTCCCTCTCTCTCCAAGCCACTACTACGTGTTAGAGCACTGCCCCCTCTCTCTCCAAGCCACTACTACGTGTTAGAGCACTGCCCCCTCTCTCTCTAAGCCACTACTACATGTTAGAGCACTGCTCCCTCTCTCTCCAAGCCACTACTACGTGTTAGAGCACTGCTCCCTCTCTCTCCAAGTCACTACTACGTGTTAGAGCACTGCCCCCTCAATCTCTAAGCCACTACTACATATTAGAGCACTGCCCCCTCTCTCTCCAAGCCACTACTACGTGTTAGAGCACTGCTCCCTCTCTCTCTAAGCCACTACTACATGTTAGAGCACTGCTCCCTCTCTCTCCAAGCCACTACGTGTTAGAGCACTGCTCCCTCTCTCTACAAGCCACTACTACGTGTTAGAGCACTGCTCCCTCTCTCTCCAAGCCACTACTACGTGTTAGAGCACTGCTCCCCTCTCTCTCCAAGCCACTACGTGTTAGAGCACTGCCCCCTCTCTCTCTCCAAGCCACTACTACGTGTTAGAGCACTGCTCCCTCTCTCTCCAAGCCACTACGTGTTAGAGCACTGCTCCCTCTCTCTCCAAGCCACTACTACATATTAGAGCACTGCTCCCTCTCTCGCCAAGCCACTACTACGTGTTAGAGCACTAATCCCCTCTCTCTCCAAGCCACTACTACGTGTTAGAGCACTGCTCCCCTCTCTCTCCAAGCCACTACTACGTGTTAGAGCACTGCTCCCTCTCTCTCCAAGCCACTACTTCATGTTAGAGCACTGCTCCCTCTCTCTCCAAGCCACTACGTGTTAGAGCATTGCTCCCTCTCTCTCCAAGCCACTACGTGTTAGAGCACTGCTCCCTTTCTCTACAAGCCACTACTACGTGTTAGAGCACTGCTCCCTCTCTTTCCAAGCCACTACTACGTGTTAGAGCACTGCCCCCTCTCTCTCCAAGTCACTACTACGTGTTTGAGCACTGCCCCCTCTCTCTCTAAGCCACTACTACGTGTTAGAGCACTGCTTCCTCTCTCTCCAAGCCACTACTACGTGTTAGAGCACTGCTCCCTCTCTCTCCAAGCCACTACGTGTTAGAGCACTGCTCCCTCTCTCTCCCCAAGCCACTACTTCGTGTTAGAGCACTGCTCCCTCTCTCCAAGCCACTACTACGTGTTAGAGCACTGCTCCCTCTCTCTCTCCAAGCCACTACTACGTGTTAGAGCACTGCTCCCTCTCTCTCCAAGCCACTACTTCGTGTTTGAGCACTGCCCCCTCTCTCTCCAAGCCACTACTACGTGTTAGAGCACTGCTCCCCTCTCTCTCCAAGCCACTACTACGTGTTAGAGCACTGCTCCCCTCTCTCTCCAAGCCACTACTACGTGTTAGAGCACTGCCCCCTCTCTCTCCAAGCCACTACTACGTGTTAGAGCACTGCCCCCTCTCTCTCCAAGCCACTACTACGTGTTAGAGCACTGCCCCCTCTCTCTCCAAGTCACTACTACGTGTTAGAGCACTGCCCCCTCTCTCTCCAAGCCACTTCTACGTGTTAGAGCACTGCTCCCCTCTCTCTCCAAGTCACTATTACATTTTAGAGCACTGCCTCCTCTCTCTCCAAGCCACTACTACGTGTTAGAGCACTGCTCCCTCTCTCTCCAAGCCACAACTACATGTTAAAGCACAGCTCCCTCTCTCTCCAAGTCACTACTAGGTGTTAGAGCACTGCCCCTCTCTCTCTAAGCCACTACTACATGGTAGAGCACTGCTCCCTCTCTCTTCAAGCCACTACTACGTGTTAGAGCACTGCTCCCTCTCTCTCCAAGCAACTACTACATGTTAGAGCACTGCTCCCCTCTCTCTCCAAGCCACTACTACGTGTTAGAGCACTGCCCACTCTCTCTCTCCAAGCCACTACTATGTGTTAGAGCACTGGTCCCTCTCTCTACAAGCCACTACTACATGTTAGAGCACTGTCCCCTCTCTCTCCAAGCCACTACTACGTGTTAGAGCACTGCCCCCTCAATCTCTAAGCCACTACTACATATTAGATATGCAACTTTTCAGGGAAGTCAGGAACCAATATACACAATCAGTTAGGAAAGCAAAGGCTAGCTTTTTCAAACAGAAATTTGCATCCTGTAGCACTAACTCCAAAAAGTTTTGGGACACTGTAAAGTCCATATAGAATAAGAGCACCTCCTCCCAGCTACCCACTGCACTGAGGCTAGGAAACACTGTCACCACCGATAAATCTACGATAATCGAGAATTTCAATAAGCATTTTGCTACGGCTGGCCATGCTTTCCACCTGGCTACCCCTACCCCGGCCACCAGCTCTGCACCCTCCGCTGCAACTTGCCCATGCCCCCCCCCCACCCCCTGCTTCTCCTTCACCCAAATTCAGATAGCTGATGTCCTGAAAGAGCTGCAAAATCTGGACCCCTACAAATCATCTGGGCTAGACAATCTGGACCCTTTTTTTTTTTTTTATTAGCCGCCGAAATTGTAGCAACCCCTATTACTAGCCTGTTCAACCTCTCTTTCGTATCGTCTGAGATCCCCAGAGATTGGAAAGCTGCCGCGGTCATCCCCCTCTTCAAAGGGGGTGACACTCTAGATCCAAACTGTTACAGACCTATATCCATCCTGCCCTTCCTTTCGAAAGTACTTGAAAGCCAAGTTAACAAACAGATCACCGACCATTTCGAATCGCTCTTGCTGCTGGTGACTCTCAGATCCACCTCTACGCAGATGACACCATTTTGTATACATCTGGCCCTTCATTGGACACTGTGTTAACAAACCTCCAAACGAGCTTCAGTGCCATACAACACTCCTTCCGTGGCCTCCAACTGCTCTTAAACGCTAGTAAAACTAAATGCATGCTCTTCAATCGAACGCTGCTTGCACCCGCCCGCCCGACTAGAATCACTACTCTCGGCGGGTCTGACTTAGAATATGTGGACAACTACAAATACCTAGGTGTCTGGTTAGACTGTAAACTATCCTTCCAGACTCACATTAAGCATCTCCAATCCAAAGTTAAATCTAGAGTCGGCTTCCTATTTCGCAACAAAGCCTCCTTCACTCATGCTGCTAAACATGCCCTCGTAAAACTGACTATCCTACTATCCTTGACTTCGGCGATATCATTTACAAAATAGCTTCCAACACTCTACTCAGCAAATTGGATGTAGTCTATCACAGTGCCATCCGTTTTGTCACCAAAGCCCCATATACTACCCACCATTGTGACCTGTACGCTCTCGTTGGCTGGCCCTCACTACATATTTGTCGCCAAACCCACTGGCTCCAGGTCATCTATAAATCTCTTCTAGGCAAATCCCCGCCTTATCTTAGCTCATTGTCACCATAGCAACACCCACCCGTAGTATCCGCTCCAGCAGGTATATCTCACTGGTCATCCCCAAAGCCAACACCTCCTTTGGCCGCCATTCCTTCCGGTTCTCTGCTGCAAATGACTGGAACGAACTGCAAAAATCTCTGAAGCTGGAGACACTTATCTCCCTCACTATCTTTAAGCATCAGTTGTCAGAGCAGCTTACCGATCACTGCACCTGTACACAGCCCATCTGTAATTAGCCCACCCAACTACCTCATCCCCATATTGTTATTTACATTGTTATTTATTTTTGCTAATTTGCACCCCAGTATCTCTATTTGCACATCATCTTCTGCACATCTATCACTCAAGTGTTAATACTAAATTGTAATTATTTTGCACTATGGCCTATTTATTGCCTTACCTCCATAACTTACTACATTTGCAAACACTGTATATAGATTTTCTATTGTGTTATTGACTGTATGTTTTGTTTATTCCATATGTAACTCTGTGTTCATTGTTTTTATTGCACTGCTTTGCTTTATCTTGGCCAGGTCGCAGTTGTAAATGAGAACTTGTTCTCAACTGGCATACCTGGTTAAATAAAGGTTAAATAAAAATAAATAAATAAATAATGACAGGCCCTTAAATAAGTCAGTGGCTTATCGATCCAGGCCAGTACCAGCGGTTGCATCCGATACCGTGCAATCAGAGCTACAGTAGACATTTTTACAAACAAGCCATTTGCCAAACGGGCCTGCCACCATTCACTTTGAACTGGACTGTGTGTTTACAGAAGTTGCAACAGCGCGACTTTAGATCATTAGAACGCATTCGCCAAAAGCCACAAAATACACCTGAATGGATTTCTGCAAATATGTAAACACCACGGGAGTCCTCTTACATTTGGGAACTTTACAGTCCTATTGATCAAACAACCATGAAAAGGTAGGCTCTCTCTCCCTCAGTTATGCATATCAACAACAACAAGATCAACAACTAATGCTACCAGAGCAAGATGAGATCAAATCTAACGAAGGAACATTAGATAAACCAAACTCTGCATTCCACAGTAAGAACATCATACCAAAGGTCAAGCATGGTGGTGGTGGTGGTGTGATGGTTTGGGGATGCTTTGCTGCCTCAGGACCTGGACGACTTGCCTTAATAGAAGGAACCATGAATTATGCTCTGTATCAGAGAATTCTACAGGAGAATGTCAGACCATCCGTCTGTGAGCTGAAGCTGAAGCGCAGCTGGGTCATGCGGCAAGACAATGATCCAAAACACACAATCAAGTCTACATGAAAATTGCTAAAAAGCAACAAATTGGAAGTTTTGGAATGGCCTAGTCAAAGTCCAGACCTAATCTCAATTGAGATGTTGTGGCAGGACTTGAAACGAGCAGTTCATGCTTGAAAACCCACACATCACTGAGTTAAAGCAGTTCTGCATGGAAGAGTGGGCCAAAATTCCTCCACAGCGACGTGAGCAACTGATCAACAACTACAGGAAGCATTTGGTTGGAGTCATTGCAGCTAAAGGTGGCACAACCAGTTATTGAGTGTAAGGGGGCAATTACTTTTTCACACAGGGGAATTGGGTGCTGCATAACTTTGTTTATGAAATAAATATGTAATTGTTGTGTTATTTGTTCACTTATGTTCCCTTTATCTAATATTAGGTTTTGGTTGAAGATCTGATAACATTCAGTATCACAAATATGCAAAAGTAGAGAAAATTAGAAAGGGGGCAAATACTTTTTCATAGCATTGTATTTGTGTAGGCTATTTTGTGCATGATTTTTCTATTGTACTACATAATTGATAAGTCGTATACCTCCACTACACTACTTTGATACGCATCAGTAGGGATTAAGAAGTGAGTATAAGCAATGCCCACTGAAAAAAAAGTGGGTATACGGCTTATACCTGCATATACCCTCCACTACACCACTGGCCCTTTGTGTTTTACAAAAAGTGCACTTTCCTACATGAGTGCGCTGGTATTACAGTTGCTGTCCTTTCAGAATCACGAACCTGTCACACTGAAGGCCTATAGGTTTGCCACTGCGCAAGCATGTCTATAATAGTTAAGGTTGTTAAGATATTAACGTTTCAAGAAAGGAGTGTATATATTTTGCCTGGTGAAGCGGTTTTATGTGCTGAATGAATACAAGCTGATAATGAGTTTTTTACTTCGCTGGTCTCTGGAAGAAAATTATGAGTCCTCACTGTCAGAGACCGAGTCCAAATGTATCCAACACCGAGACAAGACAAAGACACTCAATATGTGGTCCTGAGACCGGTCTCGAGTACTACAACACTGCCGTGCAATCTTGCTAAACACATAGCAGTCTGACGCTAATTTAAATACTGCTCTGCCTTTTTTTGCATGCCAAGGCTCACTGTAGAGGGGGGAGAGAGAGGGGTGAGAGGGGGAGAGAGGCCGAGAGAGGCGCAGAGGAGTGTGGCCCTGGGAAAACTTGGTCATTACGTGACATAATGCCTTTTCCCCCTGTCTGTCTGTCTCTCTCTCCGTCTTCAGAACATTACAAAACATTGTAGTACATTATCAGACTAATGGTTTTGAAACCCACCATATGAGAAGGTTTGAACCCATTAGGAAATGTCCATTTACTTTCCTTAGGACACAATGGTTTGGGATGAAAAAAGGGGTGATGTTTTATTATGCACAGGTAAAAGGCCTGTAAAATTGATTTTGATAGAAACTTGTTACTTTAATCCAAGCACTTTCTCTGAGTAGCAGCCACATCCTTTTAAAGCATCAATGCCCCTCACAAAGTATTCAGCCTGCTCTTACGTCACTCAACACAAAGCAGTGAATGAACTCACTCACCAGATGAAGCTTCATGTACATGAACTAGGTCCGGGGTAAGTTTTCCCCTAGGTACAGATCTAGGATCAGCTTCCCTTCCCCCTCAATACGGTGCAAAAAAATCCAGGAAAACGCATGTCAAAAATGTTATAAATTGATTCGCATTTTAATGAGGGAAATAAGTATTTGACCCCTCTGCAAAACATGACTTAGTACTTGGTGGCAAAACCCTTGTTGGCAATCACAGAGGTCAGACGTTTCTTGTAGTTGGCCACCAGGTTTGCACACACCTCAGGAGGGATTTTGTCCCACTCCTCTTTGCAGATCTTCTCCAAGTCATTAAGGTTTCGAGGCTGACGTTTGGCAAGTCGAACCTTCAGCTCCCTCCACAGATTTTCTATGGGTTTGCCCCAAGAACATCATTTTTTGGGGATGCTTTTCTGCAAAGGGGACAGGGCGACTGCACCGTATTGAGGGGAGGATGGATGGGGCCATGTATCGCGAGATCTTGGCCAACAACCTCCTTCCCTCAGTAAGAGCATTGAAGATGGGTCGTAGCTGGGTCTTCCAGCATGACAACAACCCGAAACACACAGCCAGGGCAACTAAGGAGTGGCTCCGTAAGAAGCATCTCAAGGTCCTGGAGTGGCCTAGCCAGTCTCCAGACCTGAACCCAATAGAAAATCTTTGGAGGGAGCTGAAAGTCCATATTGCCCAGCGACAACCCCGAAACCTGAAGGATCTGGAGAAGGTCTGTATGGAGGAGTGGGCCAAAATCCCTGCTGCAGTGTGTGCAAACCTGGTCAAGACCTACAGGAAACGTATGATCTCTGTAATTGCAAACAAAGGTTTCTGTACCAAATATTAAGTTCTGCTTTTCTGATGTATCAAATACTTATGTCATGCAATAAAATGCAAATTAATTACTTAAAAATCATACAATGTGATTTTCTGGATTTCTGTTTTAGATTCCGTCTCTCACAGTTGAAGTGTACCTATGATAAAAATGACAGACCTCTACATGCTTTGTAAGTAGGAAAACCTGCAAAATCGGCAGTGTATCAAATACTTGTTCTCCCCACTGTACATCCACAGGTACACCTCCAATTGACTCAAATTATGTCAATTAGCCTATCAGAAGCTTCTAAAGCCATGACATCATTTTCTGGAATTTTCCAAGCTGTTTAAAGTCAACTTAGTGTATGTAAACAGTGAATTATAAGTGAAATAATCTGTCTGTAAACAATTGTTGGAAAAATTACTTGTATCATGCACAAAGTAGATGTCCTAACCGACTTTCCAAAACTATAGTTTGTTAACAAGAAATTTGTGGAGTGGTTGAAAAACGAGTTTTAATGATTCCAACCTAAGTGTTAATACTAATTGTAATTATTTTGCACTATAGCCTATTTATTGCCTTACCTCCATAAATTGCTACATTTGCACACACTGTATATATATTTTCTGTTGTATTTTTGACTTTATGTTTTGTTTTACCCCATATGTAACTCTGTGTTGTTGTTTTTATCGCACTGCTTTGCTTTATCTTGGCCAGGTCGCAGTTGTAAATGAGAACTTGTTCTCAACTGGCTTACCTGGTTAAATAAAGGTGAAATAAAAAATAAATAAAATAAAAACCTCAGACTTCAACTGTACCTACACTGTCTGAGCCAGTAGCATTTAGGTATGACCGGGCAAAATGTCTTGACATTTTTGCAAAAATATGTTTGATTCTAAACTGTGAAATGGGCCAATCATTTGCGTGTCAAATCCATTACTGTACTGACATCAGAAGAAATAAGGCTAGGGTTTCTTAGCACACCTTGTGTTGTAGTGTTTGAATGTGCTGCAGTTGTTGGAATCTTAACATACTGTAGTAGTTGGATTCTTAACATACTGTAGTAGTTGGATTCTTAACATACTGTAGTAGTTGGATTCTTAACATACTGTAGTAGTTGGAATCTTAACATACTGTAGTAGTTGGAATCTTAACATACTGTAGTAGTTGGATTCTTAACATACTGTAGTAGTTGGATTCTTAACATACTGTAGTAGTTGGATTCTTAACATACTGTAGTAGTTGGAATCTTAACATACTGTAGTAGTTGGATTCTTAACATACTGTAGTAGTTGGATTCTTAACATACTGTAGTAGTTGGAATCTTAACATACTGTAGTAGTTGGATTCTTAACATACTGTAGTAGTTGGATTCTTAACATACTGTAGTAGTTGGATTCTTAACATACTGTAGTAGTTGGAATCTTAACATACTGTAGTAGTTGGATTCTTAACATACTGTAGTAGTTGGAATCTTAAAATACTCTGGTAGTTGGAATCTTAACATACCTTATGCAGCTGTAGTGTTTGAATGTGCTGGCAGCCTTCTGACATTCCAGACACAACTGGATGGCACCTGGATAGTCCTCCTCCTACAGGACAGAGAGGGACACAAGCCAAGAACAGGAATATCAAACATTAAACGTCCTATTTAGTACATATTTTGGTGTATGCAAGAACAGAAACATAAGTAATTGTGTTGACCAACGCACTAAACCAGGGGTCAGGGGTCTTCAACCTTTTCTTGTGGAGGGACCCCCGTCCAGGCAAACCGGCGACCCAGGGACCCCCATCATGTTTGTGAGAAAAACAACTCCCCTATGTCTTATTAGGTGAATGATAATGGCAAGGAGAAGTAATTAACATTTTCACAATAAAGCAAATCAAATGTATTTGTCACATGTAGGGCTGTGGCGGTCACGAAATTTTGTTAGCCGGTTATTGTCAAGCAAATAACCGTCGGTCTCACGGTAATTGACCGTTAATTAACATAAACACATCCTGGCTTCCACATATAGCCTACAAGCCACCGATGCAGACCTTTGGAACATCTACATTTTAAAAAGACTAAATAAATCCATTTAATATAGCCTACACCTTCACAATAAATCCATTATTTATTTTAGACAGGTCAAAAGAAGCATGATATGAAGAAAATGTAGACTATTTCAGAAAAACAGAACAGCATACTCTGAGTTGTCCTTATGTTAGGTCCTGATCTGGCTATGCCAAATGGCTGTGGGCTGCACTAGTTCATTTAGCAGACAAGATCTCATAGTATGAAGAATACAATTGAACGAAGCTGAATAAAATAGAAAGGATATTTTCTCCAAACGATTTGAGGGAGTGCGCACATGCGGCTATTCTGTGTTGAGCGGTTAACAAAGAAATAGGTATTCCTATATGTTTAATTTAGAGTTATTAACGTAACTTTAGTTGTTCTACAAACGTTGGGCTATATGTTTAGATTTTTAATACATTGTAATGAAGCGACTCTAATGATGATTTGAAAAAAGTCGCTTGAAAGGCATGAGCTCTGCTTTCTTTTTTGCGCAGGCTGTACACACTACGTCAGTCATTAATTCACAATTTGACAAGCACTTGATAATGCCTAGAATTTCACTGCGGCATCCCCTTTGTGTGGCCGTAATGCACCCTAAAAAAATCCATGCCTTTTGCGGCCAGTGGCCGTTGTGCCCTTCTCCCTGAGTGCTGCGCGCTCCAAATCACCTCTCACTCACATGGCTCTCCATCACTTGATCGTAGTTCGGCAGGCTACTAATGACCAGCAGCAGCATCAGAGCTTAGAGAAGTCTAATTACCGTGACTAAACGGTCACGTGAAATTTGACTGCCTTCATGACTCGTGACCACCGGTGTGGCGGTAATACGGTCACCGCAACAGCCCTAGTCACATGCGCCGAATACAACTGCTGTAGACTTTACCATTAAATGCTTGCTTACGAGCACTTTCCAACTATGCAGAGTTTTAAAATAATACTACAAAATTAAACACAAGAAAGGAGCAATATACAGGGAGTACCAGTATCAGATCAGTGTGCAGAGGTACGAGGTATTTGAGGTAGATACTGTATTTACATGAAGGCAGGGTAAAGTGACTAGGCATCAATAGCAGCAGCATATGATAAGTATAAAAGTGTGTGAGTGTGCGTATGTATGTGTGTTTGTGTTGTGTCGGTATGCGTGTGTGTGTTGTGTGTGTGAGAGAATGTGTGTGGGAGTATCAATGTAGTGTGTGTGAGTGAGTGTGCATATGGTGTGTATATACACTGAGTATACTAAACATTAGGAACAACTTCCTAATATTGAGTTTCACCCCCCTTTGCCCTCAGAACAGCCTCAATTCATCGGGGCACGGACTCTACAAGGTGTCGAAAGTGTTCCACAGGGATGCTGGCCGATGTCAAGTTGGCTGGATGTCCTTTGGGTGGTGGACCATTCCTGATACACATGGAAAACAGTTGGTGCGATTATTTGCAAATGGAAGAAACACAAAATAACTCTCAATCTCCCTCGGCCTGGTGCTCCATGCAAGATCTCACCTCGTGGAGTTGCAATGATCATGAGAACGGTGAGGAATCAGCCCAGAACTACACGGGAGGATCTTGTCAATGATCTCAAGGCAGCTGGGACCATAGTCACCAAGAAAACAATTGGTAACACACTACGCCGTGAAGGACTGAAATCCTGCAGTGCCCGCAAGGTCCCCCTGCTCAAGAAAGCACATATACAGGCCCGTCTGAAGTTTGCCAATGAACATCTGAATGATTCAGAGGAGAACTGGGTGAAAGTGTTGTGGTCAGATGAGACCAAAATCGAGCTCTTTGGCATCAACTCAACTCGCCGTGTTTGGAGGAGGAGGAATGCTGCCTATGACCCCAAGAACACCATCCCCACCGTCAAACATGGAGGTGGAAATATTATGCTTTGGGGGTGTTTTTCTGCTAAGGGGACAGGACAACTTCACCGCATCAAAGGGACGATGGACGGGGCCATGTACTGTCAAATCTTGGGTGAGAACCTCCTTCCCTCAGCCAGGGCATTGAAAATGGTCGTGGATGGGTATTCCAGCATGACAATGACCCAAAACACACGGCCAAGGCAACAAAGGAGTGGCTCAAGAAGAGGCACATTAAGGTCCTGGAGTGGCCTAGCCAGTCTCCAGACCTTAAACCCATAGAAAATCTGTGGAGGGAGCTGAAGGTTCGAGTTGCCAAACGTCAGCCTCGAAACCTTAATGACTTGGAGAAGATCTGCAAAGAGGAGTGGGACAAAATCCCTCCTGAGATGTGTGCAAACCTGGTGGCCAACTACAAGAAACGTCTGACCTCTGTGATTGCCAACAAGGGTTTTGCCACCAAGTACTAAGTCATGTTTTGCAGAGGGGTCAAATACTTATTTCCCTCATTAAAATGCAAATCAATTTATAACATTTTTGACATGCATTTTTCTGGATTTTTTTGTTGTTATTCTGTCTCTCACTGTTCAAATAACCCTACCATTAAAATTATAGACTGATCATGTCTTTGTCAGTGGGCAAACGTACAAAATCAGCAGGGATCAAATACTTTTTTCCCTCACTATATATATATATATATATAATAAAACATTTTACCCCCTGCAGTACGACCCCAGGTTGAACATAAACTGCTCTAAACCCATTACTTTAAGCGTGGGCTCTAACTGAATACAAATCCTTTGTATATCGGTGTCTGACCTTACAATCTATCAACTCAAATTTCCCTATGACAGCAGCAGGCATGAGTCCAGGATGGTCTGCCATGACAAAGTGGATTCAGGGATTCATGACGATCTAGATTTACTCACAGAGCTTCTCCTAGAGCTTCATCTGAACACAGCCTCCTGTTGTTTGACCTCTAGAGCACCCTTGTACATGCATTCTAGTGGCATTACTCTTACCTCCAGCATCTCACTGAGTCTAACATCAGTCCTTTGCTGTAAAACAACAAGGAGAACAGTTAAGCATGACCATCATTATCAAGACCCAAAACAAACGTTGAAACCACAACAAGTATGTTGCATGTCAATATCCTGTAGATATCTATGTGTCTGTATGAGGATTTAAAGCAACATGGTGACTTGGATAGTTACCATGGTCTTGATGGTCCTCAGTGACTTCAGCAGTCCTGTGAGCAGCTGTCTCCTCCTATGATTGGCTAGGAGGCCCAGGCTGGACTCGGTGAAGTCCTCCTTGGAAACACTCAGCTGCCTGGAACCAAGAAGTAACATCATCAGACATTTACCATCCTGGCACAGTTCTGTTAAGAGTCATCTCAACACTGACTGACTCAATATCGAAGTCAAGTTAGCGTGCACTGAGTTCATATTGTACATGCAAACAGTGGGAATTAAATTGACTGGGTCATTTAATACATGCTGAGAGGAATATTCAACTCAATAATCCACTGTGGAAGAACAACAGCTTTGAGGAGGGAGGGTGGGTCACATCAGAATGCTTACCTCCTAGCATTGGTGCAGATCACTGCAGCCAGCTGTAGGTTGGTTTGTAATGACGTCACCCTCTCCAGCTCCTGCAAAAAACAAGAGATCCATTCACACTGAGTGACCAATCACAATTCACACAGCAACACTTTATTTAACAGTCCACTCTTCACATGGTAAAATGTTACGGTACAGTACAGAAGATACCTATTGAGTTGAATGCTAGCTGGAATGGGACTGTGTATAATAAAGAGTTACTGTAACTTTTAATGTCAGCCCACAGAGTTGAATTGTCTCTCATCCGCTCCAGTTTCCTGTGAGCCCTATCTTTCACTAATGGGGTGACACAGGGAGAGAATCATTCCCCCACACAAGGTACGAAATGTTCTTCTGTTCCTCTAGAGTACCCCACTGAATGAAAGAGACAAATAGAAGCATTCTGTAATGGAAATGTGTGGTTTGGTTTTACTTGGAAAAGGCCGACCCAACGGCGACCTCTCAAAGAACGAACATGCCCTCAGCTACCGGTGGATTCACTGAACTTTTTTGAAGAGCCAGCTGTCATCGCCTTGAGGTGGGAGCACACGCCAACTGACCTTATCTCAGGGTGGAAATGGAGTCGTCGACCGACCCCAATAAAGAGGCAGCATTCAGAGAAAGACATCATAACACGTTAAAAACAACTATTTGGTGAGGGAATACGAGGTGGAAAATTGATTCAGATCGGTAGATAAAAAGAGACAGAGAGCGGGTTCTTATGTCAGAACAGACATCTAAACAAACAACCCCATTCAACCTGGATAGAGAATGGCCTCCTGACGGCTTGATCAGTTGACATTAGGGTTGAGCGATGTCAACCTTTGTCCTATCATGATTATGTAACCATAAAGCATTGTGATATACGATGCTATCGCCCTCTATTGGTCAACCCAAAAACTCTGCTAAAAGGACAGATGGGCTGCAGCGCGAAATCGAATGCAACTGGATGAATCACGATAAAATATAATAGTGTTGAAAGCCTGGACGAATCATGATGAAGGACAATGTTGATGAAAGCCTGGACGAATCATGATGAAAGATAATGTTGATGAAAGCCTGGACGAATCATTATGAAAGATAATGTTGTTGAAAGCCTGGACGAATCATGATGAAAGATAATGTTGATGAAAGCCTGGACGAATCATGATGAAAGATAATGTTGTTGAAAGCCTGGACGAATCATGATGAAAGATAATGTTGATGAAAGCCTGGACGAATCATGATGAAAGATAATGTTGTTGAAAGCCTGGACGAATCATGATGAAAGATAATGTTGATGAAAGCCTGGACGAATCATGATGAAACATAATGCTTATGAGAGCCTGGACGAATCATGATGAAAGATAATGTTGTTGAAAGCCTGGACAGAGGATAAGTTTAGACAAATATTTTCTAATAGTCCTTTCTGGTGGAGGAGCTTTAGCATGTTTGTATGTGTATGTGTGTGTCGCGCTGTGATGGAGCAGTGACTTTCTGATGAAGAACGGGCTGTCTTACCGTAGTGACATCAAAATCAAATCAAATCCAATTTTATTTGCCACATGCGCCGAATACAACAGGTGTAGACATTACCGTGAAATGCTTACTACTTTTTCTTAATAAAAAAGTAAAATAAAACAACAACAACCAAAAAGTGTTGAGAAAAAAAGAGCAGAAGTAAAATAAAATAACAGTAGGGAGGCTATATACAGGGGGGTACCGGTGCAGAGTCAATGTGTGGGGGCACCGGCTAGTTGAGGTAGTTGAGGTAATATGTACATATGGGTAGAGTTAAAGTGACTATGCATAAATAATTAACAGAGTAGCAGCAGCGTAAAAAGATGGGTTGGGTGTGCAAATAGTCCGGGTAGCCATGATTAGCTGTTCAGGAGTCTTATGGCTTGAGGGTAGAAGCTGTTGAGGAGCCTTTTGGACCTAGACTTGGCGCTCCGGTACCGCTTGCCATGCGGTAGCAGAGAGAACAGTCTATGACTAGGGTGGCTGGAGTCTTTGACCATTTTGAGGGCCTTCCTCTGACACCGCCTGGTATAGAGGTCCTGGATGGCAGGAAGCTTGGCCCCAGTCGGAGGCCGAGCAGTTGCCATACCAGGCGGTGATGCAACCAGTCAGGATGCTCTCGATGGTGCAGCTGTAGAACTTTTTGAGGATCTGAGGACCCATGCCAAATCTTTTCAGTCTCCTGAGGGGGAATAGGCTTTGTCGTGCCCTCTTCACGACTGTCTTGGTGTGTTTGGACCATGATAGTTCGTTGGTGATGTGGACACCAAGGAACTTGAAGCTCTCAACCTGTTCCACTACAGCCCGTCGATGAGAATGGGGGCGTGCTCAGTCCTCTTTTTTTTCCTGTAGTCCACAATCATCTCCTTTGTCTTGGTCTATTTGAGGGAGAGGTTGTTATCCTGGCACCACACGGCCAGGTCTCTGACCTCCTCCCTATAGTCTGTCTCATCGTTGTCGGTGATCAGGCCTACCACTGTTGTGTCTTTGGCAAACTTAATGATGGTGTTGGAGTCGTTCCTGGCGATGCAGTCATGGGTGAACGGGAGTACAGGAGGGGACTGAGCACGCACCCCTGAGGGGCCCCCGTGTTGAGGATCAGCGTGGCAGATGTGTTGTTACCTACCCTTACCACCTGGGGGCGGCCCGTCAGGAAGGCCAGGATCCAGTTGCAGAGGGAGGTGTTTAGTCCCAGGATCCTTAGCTTAGTGATGAGCTTTGAGGGTACTATGGTGTTGAACGCTGAGCTGTAGTCAATGAATAGCATTCTTACGTAGGTGTTCCTCTTGTCCAGGTGGGAAAGGGCAGTGTGGAGTGCAATAGAGATTGCATCATCTGTGGATCTGTTGGGGCGGTATGCAAATTGGAGTGGGTACAGGGTTTCTGGGATAATGGTGTTGATGTGAGCCATGACCAGCCTTTCAAAGCACTTCATGGCTACAGACGTCAGTGCTACGGGTCGGTAGTCATTTAGGCAGGTTATCTTAGTGTCCTTGGGCACGGGGACTATGATGCCCTGCTTGAAACATGTTGGTATTACAGACTCAGTATGTATGTACGGTCACTGTGGGGACGACGTCATCGATGCACTTATTGATGAAGCCCAGTGACTGATGTGGTGTACTCCTCAATGCCATCTGAAGAATCCCGGAACATGGTCCAGTCTGTGCTAGCAAAACAGTCCTGTAGCTTAGCATCTGCGTCATCTGACCACTTTTTTATTAACCGAGTCACTGGTGCTTCCTGCTTTAGTTTTTGCTTATAAGCAGGAATCAGGAGGATAGAGTTATGGTCAGATTTGACAAATGGAGGGCAAGGGAGAGCTTTGCAGGACACAGCAGGACAGCACACAGCAGGACAGCACACAGCAGGACAGTACACAGCAGGACAGTACACAGCAGGACAGCACACAGCAGGACAGTACACAGCAGGACAGCACACAGCAGGACAGCACACAGCAGGACAGTACACAGCAGGACAGTACACAGCAGGACAGCACACAGCAGGACAGCAGGACAGTACACAGCAGGACAGCACACAGCAGGACAGTACACAGCAGGACAGCACACAGCAGGACAGCACACAGCAGGACAGTACACAGCAGGACAGCACACAGCAGGACAGTACACAGCAGGACAGCACACAGCACACAGTGCTGCTAACCTCATGAAGTAAGACTTACTACTGCATGCAAGTGGACACGACTCAGGCTGTACCCAAACTAACCTCTCCAACTGAATGACCATACACCATTAAACAACATCCAGATCCGTGTTGCCAGCAGAATCAGTCTCTGAGGCCGACTAAAGTCTTTTCCACCCATTTTGTCTGCATACTGCAATTCAGCTTTTAGCTGCAAATGTGTCCAAGATCAAATAACCCTTACTACTGTATACACAGTACTGTAGGCCATTAGTTGAACAGTATGAATGTAGCTAGTATCTTCCGAGCAAGTTAAACAACATGCATTAATAACGCACCAAGTAATGCCCTTGCCTGAAGGGCGGAGTGGTCTAGTGGCGCCCCTGCTGAGTCACTGAGTCCAGCAGAGGGGACAATCAGGTTCTGAATTTAGAACGGGGCAAAGAAAACACGTGACTCACACAGGCTCACATCATTAGTGAGACCGACCAGCAAGCCACGTTCGCCCTAATACCCAGACCAGTGGCCCTAAATCCTATTGTAAAAGCTGAAGCTAGCTACAGCTCTCGGGTCTCACCTGCACCCCAATGGCAGCCAAAGTTAAGGCCTTAAGTCCAGTGAATCGTCGGAATCAGGATTTTAAAAAAAGTTATTGTCATGCTAGGAAGTTTTCAGTGGTATCATTTGAGTCTGTGAAAGAAGCAGTGTATGTGGGATGCAAGCTAAATACAGAGAAACACCAAGCTAAATACAGAGAAACACCAAGCTAAATATAGAGAAACACCAAGCTAAATACAGAGAAACACCAAGCTAAATACAGAGAAACACCAAGCTAAATACAGAGAAACACCAAGCTAAATACAGAGAAACACCAAGCTAAATACAGAGAAACACCAAGCTAAATACAGAGAAACACCAAGCTAAATACAGAAAAACACCAAGCTAAATACAGAGAAACACCAAGCTAAATACAGAGAAACACCAAGCTAAATACAGAGAAACATCAAGCTAAATACAGAGAAACATCAGAAACTTCAGCATATCACATATTCGTTCTACCCAAAAAATGGAAGAGGTGCTTGGCTGCGCCATTTTTTACACACACAGTGAACACACACACACACACACACACACACACACACACACACAGTGATTTACTTTAATTGCTCTTGCATGGCCCTCATACCTATGGTCCCAGTTCTGTTGACCATTGAAATTGAAATTACTAGGATTACTACGGAAAATACTGTAAAAAAATATTTAAATATTAATTACATTTAATAATTCATTTGCACTTATCACTGTGTTTGCTACTTAATTTTTTTTTATCATTGAAGGATTTAGATTGCAGGAAATGGCAGTTACAGGTGCAAAAAAAAACAACACAAATCTCTGTCTCATTAGCACCACCATGTTACAAAATCCTGGAGAGAACCCTGCACACACACACACACACACACAAACACACACACACACACACACACACACACACACACCTATGCTTCCTGACTGAGCAAATAGCAGCTGTTAGTGAAGTGCAGGTTGACTCATAACCCGCGGTCCCCGCAATTATATCCGCAAGGCGGGAGGGTTTAGGGTAATTAAATATTGTGTGGATGAAGGGTTGGTGGGTGGATGGTGGGTTGAATAAAGAGAAAACAATACATTAAAAAATGCATAAATGTATAATTCTTGTGCAATTTATATCTATAGGCTATATTGAGGTTTTTCTTTCATTATTTTATGTTACCTAGCATTAGCGCGTAGCCCAAGCTTTAGGGCCTAACTGTAAGCGCGCCAAATAGCCTACACGCCAATCGCCAAATGCTTTTGGGAAACGGTCAAAAAAAGATAGGACAATGTGAGAAAAGAGAAAAGCTGCGAAATGGAGAGTTGAAAATAATGAGAAGGGAGGGTCAGAAAAGTCATGTTTGGGAAAGATTTGGCGAAGTGGTAAAAGAGGATGATAGCAGTGAATGTTGTGTGATGATTGTGAGGCTCTGTACACAATTTACAGTCACAAGATGAAGACTTCAAATAGGCCTATGGCACATCAAGGGAACTGTAGCCTACTGTTCAGATGGGTTAAATGGAAACTGAAATCTGGACACAGACTGTAGGTCTATAACCTCTATAACCCCATAATGACAAAGTGAAAACATGTTTTTAAATGTTTTTGTATTGAAAATGAAATGCAGAAATCTCATTTACATACAGTAGAAGTCAAACGTTTGGACACACCTACTAAATCCACGGTTTTTCTTTATTTTTACTATTTTCTACATAATAATAGTGACATCAAAACTATGAAATAACACATATAGAATCATGTAGTAACGAAAAAAGTGTTAAACAAATCAAAATATATTTTATTTTTGAGATTCTTCAAAGTAGCCACCCTTTCCCTTGATTACAGCTTTGCACACTCTTGGCATTCTCTCAACCCTTTGGGTGGTGGACTACTCTTGATATACAGGGGAAACTGTTGAGCGTGAAAAACCCAACATCATTGCAGTTCTTCACACAAACCGTTGCGCCTGGCACCTACTACCATACCCCGTTCAAAAATATTCTGTCTTGCCCATTCACCCTCTGAACGGCAAACATACACAATCCATGTCTCAACGCTTAAAAATCCTTCTTTAACCTGTCTCCTCCCCTTCATCTACACTGATTGAAGTGGATTTAACAAGTGACATCAATAAGGGATCATAGCTTTCACCTGGTTAGTCTACAGTATGTCATGGAAAGAGCAGGTGTTCTTAATGTTTTGTATACTCAGTGTATATAATGCATACTGTAGGTGTATTTGTCAGTCAAACATTAGTATTGATACAATGTTAAATGACAGGAAGACAATCCTCTAACTCAATAGATGATGCCTATCAATTATTGTATAGTAATTATGCATAATTTAGAGCCAAACCTTATTGTGTGCTTATTTATTTGATTTAACCTTTATTTTAACAGGGACTCATGCTGAGACCAAGGTCTCTTTCACAGATGAGCCTTGTACACACATCAAACGTATCGATATAGGACTACACATAAATATTCACATCAATACACGAAAAGCAAAACACAATCATATTCCAATTTGTAAGTCGCTCTGGATAAGAGCGTCTGCTAAATGACTAAAATGTAAAATGTAAATAGAACAAACACATTCTTCAGTAAAAAAAGGTCCTCAATCAGCCTTTTGAATTGCCCTAGAGGCACCAACTCCTCCAATTTTAGAACGCTTTGGAGATTATTCCACAAGTCAGGTGCAAAAAAACTAAAATCTGATTTATCTAACTCAGTGGAGATCAAAGGGATCTCCAGAGTAAGCCATCCCTGAGACCGGGTCTGGTATCTCACACGTCTATAAGTTAACAATGAAGTAAGGTACGGCGGAAGTTTATGCAGGAGGGCATTATAAACATAAAGAGTGCAACGCATTGATCTACGAGACTTCAAAGAGGGCCAGCCTACTTTCTGATACATATAATGCAGTGATGTGTACTGAACCTATCACCTGTAATAAAGCGTTGTGTGCTATGTTAAACTGTGTCCAATGGCTTCAATACAGTGGCAGCTGCATTCATATAGACGATATCCCCATAGTCTATAACCAAAATGAATGTCGACTGAATGATTTGTTTCCTGCTTTTTAATGAAAGCCACGACCTATTCCTATAAAAGAAGGCCATTTTAATTATTTATTTCTTAACTCATCAATATGCTTTTTGAAAGATAGCTTTTCATCAATCCAGATGCTATTCAGACCCTTTGCTATGAGACTCGAAATTCAGCTCAGGTGCATCCTGTTTCCATTGATCATCCTTGAGATGTTACTACGACTTGATTGGAGTCCACCTGTGGTAAATTCAATTGATTGGATATGATTTGGAAAGGCACACACCTGTCTATATAAGGTCCCACAGTTGACAGTGCATGTCAGAGCAAAAACCAAGCCATGAGGACGAAGGAATTGACCGTAGAGCTCAGAGACAGGATTGTGTCGAGGCACAGATCTGGGGAAGGGTACCAAACAATTTCTGCAGCATTGAAGGTACCCAAGTACACAGTGGCCTCCATCATTCTTAAATGGAAGAAGTTTGGAACCACCAAGACTGTTCCTAGAGCTGGCCGCCTGGCCAAACTGAACAATCGGGAGAGAAGGGCCCCGGTCAGGGAGGTGACCAAGAACCCGATGGTACCTCTTGACAGAGCTCCAGAGTTCCTCTGTGGAGATGGGAGAACCTTCCAGAAGGACAACCATCTCTACAGCACTCCACCAATCAGGCCTTTTGGTATATTGGCCAGACGGAAGCCACTCCTCAGTAAAAGGCACATGACATCCCGCTTGGAGTTTACCAAAAGGCACCTAAAGGACTCTAAGACCATGAGAAACAAGATTCTCTGGTCTGATGAAACCAAGATTGAACTCTTTGGCCTGAATGCCACAGGTCACCGCTGGAGGAAACCTGGCACCATCCCTACGGTGAAGCATGGTGGTGGCAGCATCATGCTGTGGGGATGTTTTTAAGCGGCAGGGACTGGGAGACTAGTCAGGATCGAGGGAAAGATGAAAGGAGCAAAGTACAGAGAGATCCTTGATGACACCTGCTCCACAGCACTCAGGATCTCAGATTGGGGCGAAGGTTCACCTTCCAACAGGACAACGACCTGCACACAGCCAAGACAACGCAGGAGTGGCTTCGGGACAAGTCTCTGAATGTCCTTGAGTGGCCCAGCCAGAGCCTAGACTTGAACCCGATCGAACATCTCTGGAGAGACCTGAAAATGGCTGTACAGTGACGCTCCTCATCAAACCTGATAGAGCTTGAGAGGCTCTGCAGAGAAGAATGGGAGAAACTCCCCAAATACAGGTGTGCCAAGCTTGTAGCGTCATACCCAAGAAGACTCGAGGCTGTAATCGCTGCCAAAGGTGCATCAACAAAGTACTGAGTAAAGGGTCTGAATACTTATGTAAATGTGATATTTCCGTTTTTTATTTGTAATACATTTGGAAACATTTCTAATAACCTGTTTTTGCTTTGTCATTGTAGGGTATTGTGTGTATATTGATGAGGGGAAAAAACAATTTTATCAATTTTAGAATAAGGCTGTAACGTAACAAAATGTGGAAAAAGTCAAGGGGTCTGAATACTTTCCGAATGCACTGTATGCATACTGTATAGCAGAATAGAGGAGGCAGGTGTGGATGAAGGAGGAGAGAGGGACAGTAAGATTAATGGCCCACATTTACTTTCTGACCTGCATAGACACACAGGGCTTGATCTCCAAACGTCGGATGAAAATGTACATTCCACATTGGCTCGATCTATACTCCCATTAAGCTCTAATCAATTGACCATGAAAACCTCTTAAATGTAAAGTCCCCATATTTGGGGACCCTATTTGATTTGTTTTATTCAATTCAGTATGGTATGAGAACAGTTAGCCCCTATCTGCAAAAGCAGGATGTCTGCTGAATGCTGAGTACCTTGGCTATTGATCGGTGCCTTCAAATCTTTGGTGTGACTTACTGCCATATATGGGTATACAAATTTATAAGGGCAGGCCAAGCCGATGACCTCCTTTCAAGATGGCTGCTACCTACATTCCGGTTAGCGTTGTGAAGCATAAACTAAATAAACATGGAATACGTCGATACACACCGAAAGCCGGGACTCTACAGATCATGAGGATATCTTATTTGTCTGTTTATTTTAAACAACGTTTTCACCAAACAGCAAACATCTTACAAGGTAAGCTTTGATTTGGTCTGTGTTTGAGCTATAGCTACATGGGGGGTATCACATTAATCCTTAGGTTGGTAGGAACACATCTATGGTAAAATTGTGTTTTTATACTGAATAAATAGAATTTAGGGATTGCAAATATGTAATAGCACTGGAATTATCACATTTACAGACATATGCCACTTTGGAGAGGTTTATGGACTCTTGGAAACATCCTTTGACCACACCTGACACCACTTACTAAAACGTCTGCCCATTTATTGTTGTTAGGTGGATCAATCCCTTTTTTTTCTGATATTGTTCACATGTTGTGGAAGCCATCTGATGTGTTTCCAGCTATAGTCATCAATAATTCACTTATAGCTTGTCAATTAAAGATTACTTTCAAAATAAAAATAATAAAAAACAGTTATTTTGTGTGTGCTTGATCTTGTGTATTCTGAACTATGTAACTCCTATCTACAGTGAGGGGAACAAAGTATTTGATCCCATTTACATTTACATCATTTAGCAGACGCTCTTATCCAGAGCGACTTACAAATCCCCTGCTGATTTTGTACGTTTGCCCACTGACAAAGAAATGTCTCAAGTTTTTAGGGAGCGTGCAATTGGCATGCTGACTGCAGGAATGTCCACCAGAGGTGTTGCCAGACAATTGAATGTTCATTTCTCTACCATAAGCTGCCTCCAACTTAATTTTAGAGAATTTGGCAGTGCCCCATGGTGGTGGTGGGGTTATGGTATGGGCAGGCATATGGTACGGACAACGAACACAATTGCATTTTATCGATGGCAATTATGGTCCAATGTGGTCCTCTGTAGCTCAGCTGGTAGAGCACGGCGCTTGTAACGCCAAGGTAGTGGGTTCGATCCCCGGGACCACCCATACACAAAAAATGTATGCACGCACGACTGTAAGTCGCTTTGGATAAAAGCGTCTGCTAAATGGCATATTATGTTTTTATTATTAATTATTATTATTACTATTTTCTTTTTTGGGGGGGGTAGATCAGCTTAATATTGCAGATAGATTGTATCTTCTATCAATGTAATTGTCTGCATCACTTCCAATCCCCCATGTCTTTTATATATATACTCCCCTTTATTACTTTTCAACCCCGCCATCCTTTCCCTACTTGGGGTAAATTAGTGAACAACAATGCCCAGGCCTCTACTTCCAGCCTATACTTACTATCTACACCTTATGGACACAATCAATTTTACAATAATTCTATTTTATTTGTTTTTGCTCCTGAACTACTTCTACTCTCAACCTCTCCAATCATTTTCATGGTGTCCATCCGGTTTGCTTCTATATGCCATATCTTTCTAACTGTGCTCTTTCCCAAAAGCTCCCAACATACAACCTATATACTTATTATGGACACAGTATGCTTACATTATTAGTTATCTTGTTATTATTTGTTGTTATTTGTTATTAGTCCCATCCTTCAACTCCATTCAAAAACTCCCATCTATCTCTTAACACCATCCATATAGGATTTCTATTTGCCATATATATTTCAACTGTACTGTGATGTTTTACAAAAGTTCTGAACATTTCTATTCTCATTGCTTCTACAGATTGTGAATTAAAAATAAACATTTTTGCTAAAAGTATTATTATATTATTGATCGATTGACTATGACTTTTCAGATCACCCAGTAATGCTATCTGCAAGGTTAGCTCCAGGGAAATATTGTAATCGATGGCAATTTGAATGCACAGAAATACCATGACGAGATCCTGAGGCCCATTTTTATTTTTTTGGTATTTATGACCAACATACAGTGAGGGAAAAAAGTATTTGATCCCCTGCTGATTTTGTACGTTTGCCCACTGACAAAGAAATGATCAGTCTATAATTTTAATGGTAGGTTTATTTGAACAGTGAGAGAGAATAACAACAACAACAAAAAACAGAAAAACGCATGTCAAAAATGTTATAAATTGATTTGCATTTTAATGAGGGAAATAAGTATTTGACACCCTCTCAATCACAAAGATTTCTGGCTCCCAGGTGTCTTTTACACAGGTAACGAGCTGAGATTAAGAGCACACTCTTAAAGGGAGTGCTCCTAATCTCAGTTTGTTACCTGTATAAAAGACACCTGTCCACAGAAGCAATCAATCAATCAGATTCCAAACTCTCCACCATGGCCAAGACCAAAGAGCTCTCCAAGGATGTCAGGGACAAGATTGTAGACCTACACAAGGCTGGAATGGGCTACAAGACCATCGCCAAGCAGCTTGGTGAGAAGGTGACAACAGTTGGTACGATTATTTGCAAATGGAAGAAACACAAAAGACCTGTCAATCTCATTCAGCCTGGGGCTCCATGCAAGTTCTCACCTCGTGGAGTTGCAATGATCATGAGAATGGTGAGCAATCAGTCCAGAACTACACGGGAGGATCTTGTCAATGATCTCAAGGCAGCTGGGACCATAGTCACCAAGAAAACAATTGGTAACACACTACGCTGTGAAGGACTGAAATCCTGCAGCGCCCGCAAGGTCCCCCTGCTCAAGAAAGCACATATACAGGGCCGTCTGAAGTTTGCCAATGAACATCTGAATGATTCAGAGGAGAACTGGGTGAAAGTGTTGTGGTCAGATGAGACCAAAATCGAGCTCTTTGGCATCAACTCAACTCGCCGTGTTTGGAGGAGGAGGAATGCTGCCTATGACCCCAAGAACACCATCCCCACGGTCAAACATGGAGGTGGAAAGGGGACAGGACAACTTCACCGCATCAAAGGGGCGATGGACGGGGCCATGTACCGCCAAATCTTGGGTGAGAACCTCCTTCCCTCAGCCAGGGCATTGAAAATGGGTCGTGGATGGGTATTCCAGCATGACAATGACCCAAAACACACGGCCAAGGCAACAAAGGAGTGGCTCAAGAAGAAGCACATTAAGGTCCTGGAGTGGCCTAGCCAGTCTCCAGACCTTAATCCCATAGAAAATCTGTGGAGGGAGCTGAAGGTTCAAGTTGCCAAACGTCAGCCTCGAAACCTTAATGACTTGGAGAAGATCTGCAAAGAGGAGTGGGACAAAATCCCTCCTGAGATGTGTGCAAACCTGGTGGCCAACTACAAGAAACGTCTGACCTCTGTGATTGCCAACAAGGGTTTTGCCACCAAGTACTAAGTCATGTTTTGCAGAGGGATCAAATACTTATTTCCCTCATTAAAATGCAAATCAATTTATAACATTTTTGACATGCGTCTTTCTGGATTTTTTTGTTGTTATTCTGTCTCTCACTGTTCAAATAAACCTACGGTTAAAATTATAGACTGTCTTTGTCAGTGGGCAAACGTACAAAATCAGCAGGGGATCAAATACTTTTTTCCCTCACTGTATCTTCTGATCATTTCCTCATAATCTCCCAGATGTCTTCTTTCCAAATATACCAAGTTTTTGCATGTCAGAATCGTGTAATTACACATGAATCGCAGTTACTTTAGGGTATGTCTATTTAGGCGGACATCTACATTTTGCCATTACATTTAAGAGGAATTATTAACAGGCTGTTGCTCAGAAAATCACAGATTTGGCGCATTGGACTTAAAGCCGCTCGCTGGTTATGCAGCACAGACAATACTGTATAAGGGTGATTCCACGCCAGCGGGAGCAGAAACTATTTTTGGTATCTCAGATTGTTCTGGCAATTCTCACATAGGAACTTCATTGGGAGAAAGTATGTTTAACATGCTTTTTATAATTGTATCACAAAGCATTTTTGATAAAATCATGATGAAATTGGCAATTTTAGGCCTTTTTTAGACCTGTCCATTCCTCTTGTAAGACCCTATGATCTGTGAACCGTACATGATACAGACATCTTGGAGTCATTATACTCATAGTGTTCTCTAACATATGGAGTATGTCTAGATTTTCACATTAATTTATTCAACAAAACAACCCTTTCTGATTTTGCTTATTTTTAGACATATTGTTTGTTACAATATACTCCTGTCACATTTCCAGAGTCGGCTCTCTGGTACATTTAATGAAATTACCCATTGTATACAAAGAAATTGACATTATAGGAATTTACCATTCTCAGCCCTCCTTTAGGATTGCACATTCAGCAACTCACCAGCAGAGGGAGATCCCTTTGAATAAATTATTCCATTAATTGTGTTGATGATGCTCATAAAATGCATCACACCTTCAGAATTAGCAGAGAGCCCACTCTGGAAATGTAATGTACTTGTAGAGTATATTGTTCCAAACAATGTCTTAAAATGAACTAATTCAAAATGGGTAGTTTTGAGATATTCATATTAATATTTTGAATGTTGAATAAATGAATGTGAACATTTGTATTTACAGTTGAAGTCGGAAGTTTACATACACTTAGGTTGGAGTCATTAAAACTCGTTTTTCAACCACTCCACAAATGACTTGTTAACAAACTATAGTTTTGGCAAGTCGGTTAGGACATCTACTTTGTGCATGACACAAGTAATTTTTCCAATAAATATTTACAGATTATTTCACTTATAATTCACTGTATCACAATACCAGTGGGTCAGAAGTTTACATACACTAAGTTGACTGTGCCTTTAAACAGCTTGGAAAATTCAAGAAAATGATGTCATGGCTTTAGAAGCTTCTGATAGGTTAATTGACATCATTTGAGTCAATTGGAGGTGTACCTGTGGATGTATTTCAAGGCCTACCTTCAAACTCAGTGCCTCTTTGCTTGACATCATGGGAAAATCAAAAGAAATCAGCCATGACTTCAGACATTTTTTTGGACACCTCCACAAGTCTGGTTCATCCTTGGGAGCAATTTCCAAATGCCTGAAGGTACCATGTTCATCTGTACAAACAATAGTACGCAAGTATAAACACCATGGGACCACGCAGCCGTCATACCGCTCAGGAAGGAACTAGTTCTGTCTCCTAGAGATGAACGTACTTTGGTGCGAAAAGTGCAAATCAATCCCAGAACAACAGCAAAGGACCTTGTGAAGATGCTGGAGGAAACAGGTACAAAAGTATCTATATCCACAGTAAAACGAGTCCTATATCGACATAACCTGAAAGGCCGCTCAGCAAGGAAGAAGCCACTGCTCCAAAACCACCATAAAAAAGCCAGACTACGGTTTGCAACTGCACATGGGGACAAAGATTGCACTTTTTGGTCTGATGAAACAAAAATATAACTGTTTGGCCATAATGACCATTGTTATGTTTGGAGGGAAAATGGGGCAGCTTGCAAGCCGAAGAACACCATCCCAACTGCACGGGGGTGGCCGCATCATGCTGTGGGGGTGCTTTGCTGCAGGAGAGACTGGTGCACATCACAAAATAGATGGCATCATGAGGAAGGAAAATTATGTGGATATATTGAAGAAACATCTCAAGACACCCCAAGCATACTTCCAAAGTTGTGGCAAAATGGCTTAAGGACAACAAAGTCAAGGTATTGGAATGGCCATCACAAAGCCCTGACCTCCATCCTATAGAAAATATTTGGGCAGAACTGAAAAGGCGTGTGCGAGCAAGGAGGCCTACAAACCTGACTCCATTACACCAGCTCTGTCAGGAGGAATGGGCCAAAATTCACCCAACTTATTGTGGGAAGCTTGTGGAAGGCTACCCGAAACGTTTGATCCAAGTTAAACAATTTAAAGGCAATGCTACCAAATACTAATTGAGTGTATGTAAACTTCTGACCCACTGGGAATGTGATGAAAGAAATAAAAGCTGAAATAAATCATTCTCTCTACTATTATTCTGACATTTCACATTCTTAAAATAGATTTGGTGATCCTAACTGACCTAAGACAGGGAATTTTTACTAGGATTAAATGTCAGGAATTGTGAAAAACTGAGTTTAAATGTATTTGGCTAAGGTGTATGTAAACTTCCGACTTCAACTGTACATATACACATATTAACTAAACCATTAATCTGTGGTGCACGGCCTGAGAGGTCTGAATCCCCCGTGGGCCTGATCGAATATGTCTCCTGTCCGACTGTGAATAGCTCGGACACATCTCAAAGAGCTCCTATTAAGGATCAGAGAGGAGCAGGAGCCTGGGGATAGACACCCTACTATTAAGGATCAGAGAGGAACAGGAGCCTGGGGATAGACACCCTACTATTAAGGATCAGAGAGGATCAGAGAGGAACAGGAGCCTGGGGATAGACACCTTACTATTAAGGATCAGAGAGGAACAGGAGCCTGGGGATAGACACCCTACTATTAAGGATCAGAGAGGAACAGGAGCCTGGGGATAGACGCCCTACTATTAAGGATCAGAGAGGAACAGGAGCCTGGGGATAGACACCCTACTATTAAGGATCAGAGAGGAACAGGAGCCTGGGGATAGACACCCTACTATTAAGGATCAGAGAGGATCAGAGAGGAACAGGAGCCTGGGGATAGACACCCTACTATTAAGGATCAGAGAGGAACAGGAGCCTGGGGATAGACACCCTACTATTAAGGATCAGAGAGGAACAGGAGCCTGGGGATAGACGCCCTACTATTAAGGATCAGAGAGGAACAGGAGCCTGGGGATAGACACCCTACTATTAAGGATCAGAGAGGAACAGGAGCCTGGGGATAGACACCCTACTATTAAGGATCAGAGAGGAACAGGAGCCTGGGGATAGACACCCTACTATTAAGGATCAGAGAGGAACAGGAGCCTGGGGATAGACACCCTACTATTAAGGATCAGAGAGGAACAGGAGCCTGGGGATAGACACCCTACTATTAAGGATCAGAGAGGAACAGGAGCCTGGGGATAGACACCCTACTATTAAGGATCAGAGAGGAACAGGAGCCTGGGGATAGACGCCCTACTGTTAAGGATCAGAGAGGAACAGGAGCCTGGGGATAGACACCCTACTATTAAGGATCAGAGAGGAGCAGGAGCCTGGGGATAGACACCCTACTATTAAGGATCAGAGAGGAACAGAGAGGAACAGGAGCCTGGGGATATACGCCCTACTATTAAGGATCAGAGAGGAACAGAGAGGAACAGGAGCCTGGGGATAGACGCCCTACTATTAAGGATCAGAGAGGAACAGGAGCCTGGGGATAGACACCCTACTATTAAGGATCAGAGAGGAGCAGGAGCCTGGGGATAGACACCCTACTATTAAGGATCAGAGAGGAACAGGAGCCTGGGGATAGACGCCCTACTATTAAGGATCAGAGAGGAACAGGAGCCTGGGGATAGACACCCTACTATTAAGGATCAGAGAGGATCAGAGAGGAACAGGAGCCTGGGGATAGACACCCTACTATTAAGGATCAGAGAGGAACAGGAGCCTGGGGATAGACACCCTACTATTAAGGATCAGAGAGGAACAGGAGCCTGGGGATAGACGCCCTACTATTAAGGATCAGAGAGGATCAAAGAGGAGCAGGAGCCTGGGGATAGACGCCCTACTATTAAGGATCAGAGAGGATCAAAGAGGAGCAGGAGCCTGGGGATAGACACCCTACTATTAAGGATCAGAGAGGAACAGGAGCCTGGGGATAGACACCCTACTATTAAGGATCAGAGAGGATCAGGAGCCTGGGACTAGACACCCTACTATTAAGGATCAGAGAGGAGCAGGAGCCTGGGGATAGACACCCTACTATTAAGGATCAGAGAGGAGCAGGAGCCTGGGGATAGACACCCTACTATTAAGGATCAGAGAGGAGCAGGAGCCTGGGGATAGACGCCCTACTATTAAGGATCAGAGAGGAGCAGGAGCCTGGGGATAGACACCCTACGATTAAGGATCAGAGAGGATCAGAGAGGAACAGGAGCCTGGGGATAGACGCCCTACTATTAAGGATCAGAGAGGAGCAGGAGCCTGGGGATAGACACCCTACTATTAAGGATCAGAGAGGAGCAGGAGCCTGGGGATAGACACCCTACTATTAAGGATCAGAGAGGAACAGAGAGGAACAGGAGCCTGGGGATAGACGCCCTACTATTAAGGATCAGAGAGGAACAGGAGCCTGGGGATAGACACCCTACTATTAAGGATCAGAGAGGAGCAGGAGCCTGGGGATAGACACCCTACTATTAAGGATCAGAGAGGAACAGAGAGGAACAGGAGCCTGGGGATAGACACCCTACTATTAAGGATCAGAGAGGAACAGGAGCCTGGGGATAGACACCCTACTATTAAGGATCAGAGAGGAACAGGAGCCTGGGGATAGACGCCCTACTATTAAGGATCAGAGAGGAACAGGAGCCTGGGGATAGACACCCTACTATTAAGGATCAGAGAGGAACAGGAGCCTGGGGATAGACGCCCTACTATTAAGGATCAGAGAGGAACAGGAGCCTGGGGATAGACACCCTACTATTAAGGATCAGAGAGGAACAGGAGCCTGGGGATAGACGCCCTACTATTAAGGATCAGAGAGGAACAGGAGCCTGGGGATAGACGCCCTACTATTAAGGATCAGAGAGGAACAGGAGCCTGGGGATAGACGCCCTACTATTAAGGATCAGAGAGGAACAGAGAGGAACAGGAGCCTGGGGATAGACGCCCTACTATTAAGGATCAGAGTGGAACAGGAGCCTGGGGATAGACACCCTACTATTAAGGATCAGAGAGGAGCAGGAGCCTGGGGATAGACACCCTACTATTAAGGATCAGAAAGGAACAGAGAGGAACAGGAGCCTGGGGATAGACACCCTACTATTAAGGATCAGAGAGGAACAGGAGCCTGGGGATAGACACCCTACTATTAAGGATCAGAGAGGAACAGGAGCCTGGGGATAGACGCCCTACTATTAAGGATCAGAGAGGAACAGGAGCCTGGGGATAGACACCCTACTATTAAGGATCAGAGAGGAACAGGAGCCTGGGGATAGATGCCCTACTATTAAGGATCAGAGAGGAACAGGAGCCTGGGGATAGACACCCTACTATTAAGGATCAGAGAGGATCAAAGAGGAGCAGGAGCCTGGGGATAGACGCCCTACTATTAAGGATCAGAGAGGAACAGAGAGGAACAGGAGCCTGGGGATAGACACCCTACTATTAAGGATCAGAGAGGAGCAGGAGCCTGGGGATAGACACCCTACTATTAAGGATCAGAGAGGAACAGGAGCCTGGGGATAGACACCCTACTATTAAGGATCAGAGAGGAACAGGAGCCTGGGGATAGACGCCCTACTATTAAGGATCAGAGAGGAACAGGAGCCTGGGGATAGACACCCTACTATTAAGGATCAGAGAGGAACAGGAGCCTGGGGATAGACACCCTACTATTAAGGATCAGAGAGGAACAGGAGCCTGGGGATAGACACCCTACTATTAAGGATCAGAGAGGAACAGGAGCCTGGGGATAGACACCCTACTATTAAGGATCAGAGAGGAACAGGAGCCTGGGGATAGACACCCTACTATTAAGGATCAGAGAGGAACAGGAGCCTGGGGATAGACACCCTACTATTAAGGATCAGAGAGGAACAGGAGCCTGGGGATAGACACCCTACTATTAAGGATCAGAGAGGATCAGAGAGGAACAGGAGCCTGGGGATAGACACCCTACTATTAAGGATCAGAGAGGAACAGAGAGGAACAGGAGCCTGGGGATATACGCCCTACTATTAAGGATCAGAGAGGAACAGAGAGGAACAGGAGCCTGGGGATAGACGCCCTACTATTAAGGATCAGAGAGGAACAGGAGCCTGGGGATAGACACCCTACTATTAAGGATCAGAGAGGAGCAGGAGCCTGGGGATAGACACCCTACTATTAAGGATCAGAGAGGAACAGGAGCCTGGGGATAGACGCCCTACTATTAAGGATCAGAGAGGAACAGGAGCCTGGGGATAGACACCCTACTATTAAGGATCAGAGAGGATCAGAGAGGAACAGGAGCCTGGGGATAGACACCCTACTATTAAGGATCAGAGAGGAACAGGAGCCTGGGGATAGACACCCTACTATTAAGGATCAGAGAGGAACAGGAGCCTGGGGATAGACGCCCTACTATTAAGGATCAGAGAGGATCAAAGAGGAGCAGGAGCCTGGGGATAGACGCCCTACTATTAAGGATCAGAGAGGATAAAAGAGGAGCAGGAGCCTGGGGATAGACACCCTACTATTAAGGATCAGAGAGGAACAGGAGCCTGGGGATAGACGCCCTACTATTAAGGATCAGACAGGAGCAGGAGCCTGGGGATAGACACCCTACTATTAAGGATCAGAGAGGAACAGGAGCCTGGGGATAGACGCCCTACTATTAAGGATCAGAGAGGAGCAGGAGCCTGGGGATAGACACCCTACTATTAAGGATCAGAGAGGAACAGGAGCCTGGGGATAGACACCCTACTATTAAGGATCAGAGAGGAGCAGGAGCCTGGGGATAGACACCCTACTATTAAGGATCAGAGAGGAGCAGGAGCCTGGGGATAGACACCCTACTATTAAGGATCAGAGAGGAGCAGGAGCCTGGGGATAGACGCCCTACTATTAAGGATCAGAGAGGAGCAGGAGCCTGGGGATAGACACCCTACTATTAAGGATCAGAGAGGAGCAGGAGCCTGGGGATAGACACCCTACTATTAAGGATCAGAGAGGAGCAGGAGCCTGGGGATAGACACCCTACTATTAAGGATCAGAGAGGAGCAGGAGCCTGGGGATAGACACCCTACTATTAAGGATCAGAGAGGAACAGGAGCCTGGGGATAGACGCCCTACTATTAAGGATCAGAGAGGAGCAGGAGCCTGGGGATAGACACCCTACTATTAAGGATCAGAGAGGAACAGGAGCCTGGGGATAGACACCCTACTATTAAGGATCAGAGAGGAGCAGGAGCCTGGGGATAGACACCCTACTATTAAGGATCAGAGAGGAGCAGGAGCCTGGGGATAGACACCCTACTATTAAGGATCAGAGAGGAGCAGGAGCCTGGGGATAGACGCCCTACTATTAAGGATCAGAGAGGAGCAGGAGCCTGGGGATAGACACCCTACTATTAAGGATCAGAGAGGAACAGGAGCCTGGGGATAGACGCCCTACTATTAAGGATCAGAGAGGATCAGAGAGGAACAGGAGCCTGGGGATAGACGCACTACTATTAAGGATCAGAGAGGAGCAGGAGCCTGGGGATAGACACCCTACTATTAAGGATCAGAGAGGAGCAGGAGCCTGGGGATAGACACCCTACTATTAAGGATCAGAGAGGAACAGAGAGGAACAGGAGCCTGGGAATAGACGCCCTACTATTAAGGATCAGAGAGGAGCAGGAGCCTGGGGATAGACACCCTACTATTAAGGATCAGAGAGGAACAGGAGCCTGGGGATAGACACCCTACTATTAAGGATCAGAGAGGAACAGGAGCCTGGGGATAGACACCCTACTATTAAGGATCAGAGAGGATCAGAGAGGAACAGGAGCCTGGGGATAGACACCCTACTATTAAGGATAAAAGAGGAGCATGAGCCTGGGGATAGACACCCTACTATTAAGGATCAGAGAGGAGCAGAAGCCTGGGGATAGACACCCTACTATTAAGGATCAGAGAGGAACAGGAGCCTGGGGATAGACACCCTACTATTAAGGATCAGAGAGGAGCAGGAGCCTGGGAATAGACACCCTACTATTAAGGATCAGAGAGGAGCAGGAGCCTGGGGATAGACACCCTACTATTAAGGATCAGAGAGGAGCAGAAGCCTGGGGATAGACACCCTACTATTAAGGATCAGAGAGGAACAGGAGCCTGGGGATAGACACCCTACTATTAAGGATCAGAGAGGAGCAGAAGCCTGGGGATAGACACCCTACTATTAAGGATCAGAGAGGAGCAGGAGCCTGGGGATAGACACCCTACTATTAAGGATCAGAGAGGAGCAGGAGCCTGGGGATAGACACCCTACTATTAAGGATCAGAGAGGAACAGGAGCCTGGGGATAGACACCCTACTATTAAGGATCAGAGAGGAGCAGGAGCCTGGGGATAGACACCCTACTATTAAGGATCAGAGAGGAACAGGAGCCTGGGGATAGACACCCTACTATTAAGGATCAGAGAGGAGCAGGAGCCTGGGGATAGACGCCCTACTATTAAGGATCAGAGAGGAGCAGGAGCCTGGGGATAGACACCCTACTATTAAGGATCAGAGAGGATCAGAGAGGAACAGGAGCTTGGGGATAGACACCCTACTATTAAGGATCAGAGAGGAACAGGAGCCTGGGGATAGACGCCCTACTATTAAGGATCAGAGAGGAACAAAGAGGAACAGGAGCCTGGGGATAGACGCCCTACTATTAAGGATCAGAGAGGAACAGAGAGGAACAGAGAGGAGCAGGAGCCTGGGGATAGACGCCCTACTATTAAGGATCAGAGAGGAACAGAGAGGAACAGGAGCCTGGGGATAGACACCCTACTATTAAGGATCAGAGAGGAACAGAGAGGAACAGGAGCCTGGGGATAGACACCCTACTATTAAGGATCAAAGAGGAACAGGAGCCTGGGGATAGACACCCTACTATTAAGGATCAGAGAGGAACAGGAGCCTGGGGATAGACACCCTACTATTAAGGATCAGAGAGGAACAGGAGCCTGGGGATAGACACCCTACTATTAAGGATCAGAGAGGAACAGGAGCCTGGGGATAGACACCCTACTATTAAGGATCAGAGAGGATCAGAGAGGAACAGGAGCCTGGGGATAGACACCCTACTATTAAGGATCAGAGAGGAACAGAGAGGAACAGGAGCCTGGGGATATACGCCCTACTATTAAGGATCAGAGAGGAACAGAGAGGAACAGGAGCCTGGGGATAGACGCCCTACTATTAAGGATCAGAGAGGAACAGGAGCCTGGGGATAGACACCCTACTATTAAGGATCAGAGAGGAGCAGGAGCCTGGGGATAGACACCCTACTATTAAGGATCAGAGAGGAACAGGAGCCTGGGGATAGACGCCCTACTATTAAGGATCAGAGAGGAACAGGAGCCTGGGGATAGACACCCTACTATTAAGGATCAGAGAGGATCAGAGAGGAACAGGAGCCTGGGGATAGACACCCTACTATTAAGGATCAGAGAGGAACAGGAGCCTGGGGATAGACACCCTACTATTAAGGATCAGAGAGGAACAGGAGCCTGGGGATAGACGCCCTACTATTAAGGATCAGAGAGGATCAAAGAGGAGCAGGAGCCTGGGGATAGACGCCCTACTATTAAGGATCAGAGAGGATAAAAGAGGAGCAGGAGCCTGGGGATAGACACCCTACTATTAAGGATCAGAGAGGAACAGGAGCCTGGGGATAGACGCCCTACTATTAAGGATCAGACAGGAGCAGGAGCCTGGGGATAGACACCCTACTATTAAGGATCAGAGAGGAACAGGAGCCTGGGGATAGACGCCCTACTATTAAGGATCAGAGAGGAGCAGGAGCCTGGGGATAGACACCCTACTATTAAGGATCAGAGAGGAACAGGAGCCTGGGGATAGACACCCTACTATTAAGGATCAGAGAGGAGCAGGAGCCTGGGGATAGACACCCTACTATTAAGGATCAGAGAGGAGCAGGAGCCTGGGGATAGACACCCTACTATTAAGGATCAGAGAGGAGCAGGAGCCTGGGGATAGACGCCCTACTATTAAGGATCAGAGAGGAGCAGGAGCCTGGGGATAGACACCCTACTATTAAGGATCAGAGAGGAGCAGGAGCCTGGGGATAGACACCCTACTATTAAGGATCAGAGAGGAGCAGGAGCCTGGGGATAGACACCCTACTATTAAGGATCAGAGAGGAACAGGAGCCTGGGGATAGACGCCCTACTATTAAGGATCAGAGAGGAACAGGAAGGAGCCTGGGGATAGACACCCTACTATTAAGGATCAGAGAGGAGCAGGAGCCTGGGGATAGACACCCTACTATTAAGGATCAGAGAGGAACAGAGAGGAACAGGAGCCTGGGGATAGACACCCTACTATTAAGGATCAGAGAGGAACAGTAGCCTGGGGATAGACACCCTACTATTAAGGATCAGAGAGGAACAGGAGCCTGGGGATAGACACCCTACTATTAAGGATCAGAGAGGAACAGGAGCCTGGGGATAGACGCCCTACTATTAAGGATCAGAGAGGAACAGGAGCCTGGGGATAGACGCCCTACTATTAAGGATCAGAGAGGAACAGAGAGGAACAGGAGCCTGGGGATAGACACCCTACTATTAAGGATCAGAGAGGAACAGGAGCCTGGGGATAGACGCCCTACTATTAAGGATCAGAGAGGAGCAGGAGCCTGGGGATAGACACCCTACTATTAAGGATCAGAGAGGAACAGGAGCCTGGGGATAGACGCCCTACTATTAAGGATCAGAGAGGAGCAGGAGCCTGGGGATAGACACCCTACTATTAAGGATCAGAGAGGAACAGGAGCCTGGGGATAGACGCCCTACTATTAAGGATCAGAGAGGAGCAGGAGCCTGGGGATAGACACCCTACTATTAAGGATCAGAGAGGAACAGGAGCCTGGGGATAGACACCCTACTATTAAGGATCAGAGAGGAGCAGGAGCCTGGGGATAGACACCCTACTATTAAGGATCAGAGAGGAGCAGGAGCCTGGGGATAGACACCCTACTATTAAGGATCAGAGAGGAGCAGGAGCCTGGGGATAGACGCCCTACTATTAAGGATCAGAGAGGAGCAGGAGCCTGGGGATAGACACCCTACTATTAAGGATCAGAGAGGAACAGGAGCCTGGGGATAGACGCCCTACTATTAAGGATCAGAGAGGATCAGAGAGGAACAGGAGCCTGGGGATAGACGCCCTACTATTAAGGATCAGAGAGGAGCAGGAGCCTGGGGATAGACACCCTACTATTAAGGATCAGAGAGGAGCAGGAGCCTGGGGATAGACACCCTACTATTAAGGATCAGAGAGGAACAGAGAGGAACAGGAGCCTGGGGATAGACGCCCTACTATTAAGGATCAGAGAGGAGCAGGAGCCTGGGGATAGACACCCTACTATTAAGGATCAGAGAGGAACAGGAGCCTGGGGATAGACACCCTACTATTAAGGATCAGAGAGGAACAGGAGCCTGGGGATAGACACCCTACTATTAAGGATCAGAGAGGATCAGAGAGGAACAGGAGCCTGGGGATAGACACCCTACTATTAAGGATAAAAGAGGAGCATGAGCCTGGGGATAGACACCCTACTATTAAGGATCAGAGAGGAGCAGAAGCCTGGGGATAGACACCCTACTATTAAGGATCAGAGAGGAACAGGAGCCTGGGGATAGACACCCTACTATTAAGGATCAGAGAGGAGCAGGAGCCTGGGAATAGACACCCTACTATTAAGGATCAGAGAGGAGCAGGAGCCTGGGGATAGACACCCTACTATTAAGGATCAGAGAGGAGCAGAAGCCTGGGGATAGACACCCTACTATTAAGGATCAGAGAGGAACAGGAGCCTGGGGATAGACACCCTACTATTAAGGATCAGAGAGGAGCAGAAGCCTGGGGATAGACACCCTACTATTAAGGATCAGAGAGGAGCAGGAGCCTGGGGATAGACACCCTACTATTAAGGATCAGAGAGGAGCAGGAGCCTGGGGATAGACACCCTACTATTAAGGATCAGAGAGGAACAGGAGCCTGGGGATAGACACCCTACTATTAAGGATCAGAGAGGAGCAGGAGCCTGGGGATAGACACCCTACTATTAAGGATCAGAGAGGAACAGGAGCCTGGGGATAGACACCCTACTATTAAGGATCAGAGAGGAGCAGGAGCCTGGGGATAGACGCCCTACTATTAAGGATCAGAGAGGAGCAGGAGCCTGGGGATAGACACCCTACTATTAAGGATCAGAGAGGATCAGAGAGGAACAGGAGCCTGGGGATAGACACCCTACTATTAAGGATCAGAGAGGAACAGGAGCCTGGGGATAGACGCCCTACTATTAAGGATCAGAGAGGAACAAAGAGGAACAGGAGCCTGGGGATAGACGCCCTACTATTAAGGATCAGAGAGGAACAGAGAGGAACAGAGAGGAGCAGGAGCCTGGGGATAGACGCCCTACTATTAAGGATCAGAGAGGAACAGAGAGGAACAGGAGCCTGGGGATAGACACCCTACTATTAAGGATCAGAGAGGAACAGAGAGGAACAGGAGCCTGGGGATAGACACCCTACTATTAAGGATCAAAGAGGAGCAGGAGCCTGGGGATAGACACCCTACTATTAAGGATCAGAGAGGAGCAGGAGCCTGGGGATAGACACCCTACTATTAAGGATCAGAGAGGAACAGGAGCCTGGGGATAGACACCCTACTATTAAGGATCAGAGAGGAACAGGAGCCTGGGGATAGACACCCTACTATTAAGGATCAGAGAGGAACAGGAGCCTGGGGATAGACACCCTACTATTAAGGATCAGAGAGGAGCAGGAGCCTGGGGTTAGACACCCTACTATTAAGGATCAGAGAGGAACAGGAGCCTGGGGATAGACGCCCTACTATTAAGGATCAGAGAGGAACAGGAGCCTGGGGATAGACACCCTACTATTAAGGATCAGAGAGGAACAGGAGACCCCTACTACGCAATCTCAATTTTTTACTCTTCTCTCTCTCTCCCCTCTCCGTTTTCGCTCTCCTCTTACTCTACTTTCCTCTCCTCTCCCTCCTCTCCTTGGCTGTGGCTTTGATCCAAACACTCAGGAAGTGATTTTTTTAGCGAGGGGGATACAGGCTTACTCTCACATCTGCCTGTCATGACAGACAACGTCAGCTACCAGCCCTGATAAGATTTATATAGATTGAGATTGTTCAGTGCCAGCCACTGACAGGCATCATCAAGCCTATGTTGAGTGACGTTTTACTTATAGAGCGAACGCAGTCGGTAGTAGGATATATTCCGTTACCATGGTAACGCCGATACATTCCACATGACCTCCTTTGGCATGACTGACTGACAGTAGATATCAATCAGCGAATATAAATCAACATACTATGATAATGTGTGCAGTCCGTGTTCTGAAAGAAACGGCAAACCTAAATAAGCCTACATTTATCGGTGTGAGATGAGTCATAGGCAAAGATGTAATCACAGAATGTGATATCCTGACAATAAAAATAAAAACACAGCCTGAGTCTAAGTGAAAGTTAAACTGTACAGTGGAAAGAAAGAATGAAGAGAGGAAGCATACCTTGACATAGGACGGCTGCTTCTCCAGGATAAGATCGGCAACCTTTTTGGAAACCTACAGAGAGAGGATGAAAGAAAAAGAAACCCACTCAGACGCTGGTAAACGCCATCCCACCTGAGACACACGGTTATCGTACTATGGTAGAGCATGGAGAAAGAATAGCTGGCTTTGATGCCTGTAACTATAATATCAGTCTTTAAAGAGCGATTGCCCCTAAAATGCAACTAATCCCTTTGGAAACGGCATATGTGGCAGCGATATCAGAAACATTTATTCTAGTGTCTGAAATTGACTACAAAGTGTAAATATGATCATTATGGTTATAAAGTCAGTCTTGTCTAAAGCAGAGTTAGGAACCTCAGTGCGTCACAACAAGTAAATTAAGTTGGGTTTGGATTACTATTATGTCAACAAATCATGCCCCCTTTTGCCAAGCTCCATGTGCAAATCGCCTCTCCACCCACTTCGCTTCCCTTCATTGAATGGGGCTCCGTTGTTTCATCGCCCCCAACGCCTTCAAAGGATCACCGTCCCTATACGGATTGACCATGCATCAACAGCCAAAGTTCTATGGTTTGCATGGCCTACCGAAGGACCCTAGCTAGTATGCGGAAGGTGCTTGGAGTTCATCGGTCCCCAAGTCTGCACCAGTAACGCTAGCTTGGTGTGCAATGACCGGTGGTGGTAAGTATAATCAGAGATACTGGAATATAATGACCTCTGGTATAACTTAGCTAACGACGTTAGATAATGTTATGCTGATTATGTAGGTAGCTATCTTTTGATAAAGTGGGGCAGGCTAGCTAATGTTAGCTAGTGAGGCATGCAAGCTAACGTTTTAGCTAACGTTAGCATAGCTAGCGAGATAACTAGCTAGCTAGCTACCTCATTTCAACTTAGTTAGGTCGTAACTCATACAAGTTTATTGTGTAATGTCTAGATACTGCTGGTTATGTAACGTTATCATTTGATAATGCGAGCGAGGCAGGCTAACTAACTAACTGACGTTAGCTTATAAGTCGGATTTGCAAGTTAGTTAGTAGCTGTATTCTGTATTGTCTAGAGAAAACATAAATAATGGATGCAGCTATGGTGGTAGCTAACTCATCAAATCAAATCTTATTTGTCACGCGCTTCGTAGACAACAGGTTTAGACTAACAGTGAAATGCTTACTTACAGGTCCTTTTCCAATAGTGCAGAGTTAAAGATAAAACATTTAATAACTATATAAAAAATAAAGAGTAAAAATAACATGGCTATATACAGTATAGGGAGTAGAAAATAACATGGCTATATACAGGGACTACCGGTACCGAGTCGATGTACAGGGATACGAGGTAATTGAGGTAGCTATGTACTGTACGTGTAGGTAGGGGTAAAGTGACTAGCAGCAGGTGACTGGCACTCCGCAATAAAATGTTACTACACAACTTTTATTGTATTGTCTTGTTTTATTATTTAATTGAATGGTAATTAGTCAATATGGGGACGGAGAAACCCTGTGTATTCTGCACCAGGACCAGGGAACTGTTGTATGTGTGACATCACACAGGACCACTGACATGTTTGTCAAGATAGCCCCAATACCACCAGACAAACTGCCGATAGGCACAGTATCGGCATCGGCTGGGAATGACAATGAAAGGTACACATTGTTATATTAGCAGAACACAGCTTCTATGGTATTATGGAAAGGATTGTTTATTCTACATGGACCTGTTACTACATTTGAAAGTTATCAAAACACTTAGTTTAGAATATCTACATAACTTCAGCAATTGCATTCTTCTCATATAAATTGTTATATTTTTTTGTCATTTAGCAGACGCTGTTATCCAGAGCGACATACAGTAAGTGAGTGCATACATCTTTTTTTCTTTCTTTTTTATACTGGCCCCCCATGGGAAACGAACCCACAACCCTGGCGTTGCAAGCGCCATGCTCTACCAACTGAGCTACACGGGGCAATATTCCTCTGTAGGCTACTGACCTATTCAAAGCTTCCTCCAGCATCTCAACATATCTGTCTGAGGTTATTGAACTCAACCTGCAGGAGGTTTGTTTGTTGTGATTGAGTGGGGGGAAACAGCTGCGGGCAAGGTTTTGACAGATGGGTGTGTCCAACTCACGTTTGGCTTCTGTCATGGCCACCAGCATTTCTTGAGGAGCAAGCCAAAAAACGAGGCCAAATCAACGTTTGCAGTTCCCCTTTAACCAAGAGGATTCTCCCAATAGCCTACACTTTACAACTGCCTACCTCAGAACAGCCTATTGTGTGTTCACCGTGTTGTACGTGTTGAATGTGACATTATTCAATTATTGTATGTATTGTGTAGACCTTTGTATAGTATTCATTGCTGTTTTATGAGGAGCTAGGCCTAAATCCCACAAAAGGTCAATGCTGCATTGACAATATTATTTTCTTACAGCAGGGTAATACGTATCGTTATGTTCCCATCACCAGGTTGGGTCATGCCAACACTCTGTCTCCCTGGGACTCACAGACAGTATGCTATAGACCAGGGGTAAACAACTAGACTCAGCCGTGGGCCCATTTTTTCGGAAGCACATGTTTGGGGAGCAGGAACATTTTCATAATAATTTGTACACTGCAAATTGACCACAACTAAGCCCAAAAATAGATTGTTATTTTCAAATAAAATCATTTCATACCTTAATTACATTGAGACACGATCACATCTCTTTTTCTATTTGCGCAAATACTTGGAAAGCGATTTCCTAAATCAAACAATTGTTAATTTTTTCATGATTTTACAGTATTTTTTTTAACCAAAAACGAAAACTTCAGGGCCCCCCCAAAAAAATAAGTTGCGGGCCACTTTTGTCCCGCTGGCTGCCTGTTGCCAACCCCTGCTATAAGCTACTTATTCAATAGAATAAACCATGTTTACCAGTAAGGGTAGCAGTAACGAGTTGATGTGCAGGGGTACGAGGTAGTTGAGGTAGCTATGTATACTGAACAAAAATATAAAACGCAACATGCAACAAGTTACAGTTCATATCAGGAAATCAGTCAACTGAAATAAATTCATTAGGTCCTACTCTATGGATAACACAAGACTGGGAATACAGATATGCATCTGTTGGTCACAGATACCTTAAAAAGGTTGGATTAGAAAACCAGTCAGTCTGGTGTGACCACCATTTGCCTCATGCAGCGGGACATCTCTTTCACATACAGTTGATCAGGCTGCAGATTGTGGTTTCCAGGAATTGTGTACAGATCCTTGCGACATGGGGCCGTGGATTATCATGCTGAAACATGAGGTGATGACGCCGGATGAATGGCACGACAATGGGCCTCAGGATCTCGTCACAGTATCTCTGTGCATTCAAACTGCCATCGATAAAATGCAATTGTGCTCTTATCCAGAGCGACTTACAGTTAGTGAGTGCATACATTTTCATACTGCCCCCCCCCGTGGGAAACGAACCCACAACCCTGGCGTTGCAAGCGCCATGCTCTACCAACTGAGCTACACGGGGCTTATGCCTGCCCATACCATAACCCCACCGCCACCATGGCGCACTGTTCACAACGTTGACATCAACAAACAGCTTGCCCACACGACTCCATACACGTGGTCTGCGGTTGTGAGGCCGGTTGGATGTACTGCCAAATTCTCTAAAGCGACGTTGGAGGCAGCTTATGGTGGAGAAATGAACATTCCATTTTCTGGAAACAGCTCTGGTGGACATTCCTGCAGTCAGCATGCCAATTGCACGCTCTCTCAAAACTTGAGACATCTGTGGCATTGTGTTGTGTGACAAAATTGCACATTTTAGAGTGGCCTTTTATTGTCCCCAGCACAAGGTGCAGCTGTGTAATGATCATGCTATTTAATCAGCTTTTTGATATGCCACACCTGTCAGGTGGATGGATTATCTTGGCAAAGGAGAAATACTCATTAACATGGATGTAAACAAATTTGTGCACAACATTTGGGAGAAATAAGCTTTTTGTGCGTATGGAACATTTCTGGGATCTTTTATTTCAGCTCATGAAACATCGGACCAACACTTTACATGTTGCGTTTATATTTTTGTTCAGTGTACATATAGGTAGGGGTAAAGTGACTAGGCAACAGGATAGATAATAGACTGAGCAGTAGAAGCAGTATGTGGAGCAGTAGAAGCAGTATGTAAAGCAGTAGAAGCAGTATGTGGAGCAGTAGAAGCAGTATGTAGAGCAGTAGCAGCAGTATGTGGAGCAGTAGAAGCAGTATGTGGAGCAGTAGCAGCAGTATGTGGAGCAGTAGCAGCAGTATGTGGAGCAGTAGAAGCAGTATGTGGAGCAGTAGCAGCAGTATGTGGAGCAGTAGCAGCAGTATGTGGAGCAGTAGCAGCAGTATGTGGAGCAGTAGAAGCAGTATGTGGAGCAGTAGCAGCAGTATGTGGAGCAGTAGCAGCAGTATGTAAAGCAGTAGCAGCAGTATGTGGAGCAGTAGCAGCAGTATGTGGAGCAGTAGCAGCAGTATGTAAAGCAGTAGCAGCAGTATGTGGAGCAGTAGAGGCAGTATGTGGAGCAGTAGCAGCAGTATGTGGAGCAGTAGCAGCAGTATGTGGAGCAGTAGCAGCAGTATGTGGAGCAGTAGCAGCAGTATGTGGAGCAGTAGAGGCAGTATGTAGAGCAGTAGCAGCAGTATGTGGAGCAGTAGCAGCAGTATGTGGAGCAGTAGCAGCAGTATGTGGAGCAGTAGAAGCAGTATGTAAAGCAGTAGAAGCAGTATGTGGAGCAGTAGCAGCAGTATGTGGAGCAGTAGAGGCAGTATGTGGAGCAGTAGAAGCAGTATGTGGAGCAGTAGCAGCAGTATGTGGAGCAGTAGAGGCAGTATGTGGAGCAGTAGAAGCAGTATGTGGAGCAGTAGCAGCAGTATGTGGAGCAGTAGCAGCAGTATGTGGAGCAGTAGCAGCAGTATGTGGAGCAGTAGCAGCAGTATGTGGAGCAGTAGAAGCAGTATGTGGAGCAGTAGAAGCAGTATGTGGAGCAGTAGCAGCAGTATGTGGAGCAGTAGAGGCAGTATGTGGAGCAGTAGCAGCAGTATGTGGAGCAGTATCAGCAGTATGTGGAGCAGTAGCAGCAGTATGTGGAGCAGTAGCAGCAGTATGTGGAGCAGTAGAGGCAGTATGTGGAGCAGTAGAAGCAGTATGTGGAGCAGTAGCAGCAGTATGTGGAGCAGTAGAAGCAGTATGTGGAGCAGTAGCAGCAGTATGTGGAGCAGTAGCAGCAGTATGTGGAGCAGTAGCAGCAGTATGTGGAGCAGTAGAAGCAGTATGTGGAGCAGTAGAAGCAGTATGTGGAGCAGTAGAAGCAGTATGTGGAGCAGTATCAGCAGTATGTGGAGCAGTAGAAGCAGTATGTGGAGCAGTAGCAGCAGTATGTGGAGCAGTAGAAGCAGTATGTGGAGCAGTATCAGCAGTATGTGGAGCAGTAGAAGCAGTATGTGGAGCAGTAGAAGCAGTATGTGGAGCAGTAGCAGCAGTATGTAAAGCAGTAGCAGCAGTATGTGGAGCAGTAGAGGCAGTATGTGGAGCAGTAGAAGCAGTATGTGGAGCAGTAGCAGCAGTATGTGGAGCAGTAGCAGCAGTATGTGGAGCAGTAGAAGCAGTATGTGGAGCAGTAGCAGCAGTATGTGGAGCAGTAGCAGCAGTATGTGGAGCAGTAGCAGCAGTATGTGGAGCAGTAGAAGCAGTATGTGGAGCAGTAGAAGCAGTATGTGGAGCAGTAGAAGCAGTATGTGGAGCAGTATCAGCAGTATGTGGAGCAGTAGAAGCAGTATGTGGAGCAGTAGCAGCAGTATGTGGAGCAGTAGAAGCAGTATGTGGAGCAGTAGCAGCAGTATGTGGAGCAGTAGCAGCAGTATGTGGAGCAGTAGAAGCAGTATGTGGAGCAGTAGAGGCAGTATGTAAAGCAGTAGCAGCAGTATGTAGAGCAGTAGAAGCAGTATGTAGAGCAGTAGCAGCAGTATGTGGAGCAGTATCAGCAGTATGTGGAGCAGTATCAGCAGTATGTGGAGCAGTAGAAGCAGTATGTGGAGCAGTAGAAGCAGTATGTGGAGCAGTAGCAGCAGTATGTGGAGCAGTAGAAGCAGTATGTGGAGCAGTATCAGCAGTATGTGGAGCAGTAGAAGCAGTATGTGGAGCAGTAGAGGCAGTATGTAAAGCAGTAGCAGCAGTATGTGGAGCAGTAGAGGCAGTATGTGGAGCAGTAGAAGCAGTATGTGGAGCAGTAGAAGCAGTATGTGGAGCAGTAGCAGCAGTATGTGGAGCAGTAGAGGCAGTATGTGGAGCAGTAGAAGCAGTATGTGGAGCAGTAGAAGCAGTATGTGGAGCAGTAGCAGCAGTATGTGGAGCAGTAGAAGCAGTATGTGGAGCAGTAGAAGCAGTATGTGGAGCAGTAGCAGCAGTATGTGGAGCAGTAGAAGCAGTATGTGGAGCAGTAGCAGCAGTATGTGGAGCAGTAGCAGCAGTATGTGGAGCAGTAGAAGCAGTATGTGGAGCAGTAGCAGCAGTATGTGGAGCAGTAGAAGCAGTATGTGGAGCAGTAGCAGCAGTATGTGGAGCAGTAGCAGCAGTATGTGGAGCAGTAGCAGCAGTATGTGGAGCAGTAGCAGCAGTATGTGGAGCAGTAGCAGCAGTATGTGGAGCAGTAGAAGCAGTATGTGGAGCAGTAGCAGCAGTATGTGGAGCAGTAGCAGCAGTATGTGGAGCAGTAGCAGCAGTATGTGGAGCAGTAGAAGCAGTATGTGGAGCAGTAGCAGCAGTATGTGGAGCAGTAGCAGCAGTATGTGGAGCAGTAGTAGCAGGGTATGTGGTGAGTGTGAAAGTGTGAGTGTGTGTTTGGCATCAGTATGCATGTGTGGCGCATGTTATGTCTGTGTGGGCGTATACAGTGTGTGTGTGTGTGTGTGTGTGTGTGTGTGTGTGTGTGTGTGTGTGTGTGTGTGTGTGTATGTTGGTTTTGTGTGTTGGGGTGTCAGTGTAAGTATGTGTGAGTACTGGTATCGTCCCAGCCCTAGTACACACACATACAAGCACACACACTCACACACACACACACACACACACACAAATATACACACACATGCACACACACACACACAGCTAGGAACATGATGTTCCAGAGCCAGTTTGATGCCCAGTACACAGCTCCACACTGAGGGGGCGTTGATACCTTGTTGTATGGAAGGAGGACGGGGTGGGGGGGTGGACTATGTTGGGTAAGGGAGCTAACTAAAGCTCTGAACAGATGGTAGACTCTGTTCAACTGCTGTGCTCGCTCGCTCAATTGATAAACTGTGTATGAGTATGTGGTGTGTGTGAGAGACAGAGTGACTGAATTAAGAAATGTGAGATGGAGAGAGTGAGAGAGGGCCTCTGAAATCAACAACCATATTTATTTTAATATAAAATAAGACTATTACCTCTATGAGGTTATAGACCACCTCTATGAGGTTATAGACTACCTCTATGAGGTTATAGACTACCTCTATGAGGTTATAGACTACCTCTATGAGGTAATAGACTACCTCTATGAGGTTATAGACTACCTATATGAGGTAAACAGTCTTTCTGATTATGATGATTCAGTTTGTGTGTAAAATGTACATTATCTGTACAGTGTGAGTGATCACTTCACGAGCAGCAGTTCAGTGTGAGTGATCACTTCACGCACAGCAAAAAACCTTGGGGATCCAGAAAGAAGGCTCATCCCTGGTACAGAGACAATAACCCTCCTCACTCAACCACAACGAATCTGGCTACAAACCATTAAAAAAAACATCAAAATCATCAAAAAGCAGCTGTGTGGAAAAGTCCCAATCACCTTCAGCAGCCCACATGACCGGAGATCAGCCCTGCAATCACCTGTGATCTGACAGAGCCAAACGGCGAGGCAAACGGCTAGGTACAATTCACATGTTATTGACTGGTATGCAGAGCAGAGTTATTAGCCCAAATCTCTGGCCACATGCCACATGCATTTTAGCTGAGAGCCAAAAGATAGAGTTGTCAACCAGCCAAGACTACTCAATAGCAGTCGGAAATGGAACCCTATTCTCGACATAGTGCACTACTTTTGACCAGAGCTCTATGGGATAGGGCATAAAAAAGTAGTGCACTATATAGGCTATAGGGTGACTTCTTGGACACAGCCTACTGTAAGTGTTCTTCACCAGCTGCAGTTAGGGGTTTAAAAAGCTAATAGCCAATCATATCGAAATCAAAACGACAAATCATCCAATCCTCACCCTCGGTTTAGCCCAAAGGGAGAGACAGCGGAGCTGGAGAGAAACAGTGGGGATAAGTTAGCCTATACCAGTGCAGTGTCCTAACATTTATCTTGTCCATATACAGTTGAAGTCGGAAGTTCACATACACTTAGGTTGGAGTAATTAAAACTCGTTTTTCAACCACTCCACACATTTCTTGTTAACAAACAATATTTTGGCAAGTTTGGGGTCACTTAGAAATGTCCTTGTTTTCGAAAGAAAAGCTATTTTTTTGTCCATTAAAATAACATAAAATTCATTAGAAATACAGTGTAGACATTGTTAATGTTGTAAATGGCTATTGTAGCTGGAAACTGCTGATTTTTTTATTACATTTTAGTCATTTAGCAGACGCTCTTATGCAGAGCGACTTACAGTTTAGTGAGTGCATACATTATTTGTATTTTTTCATACTGGCTCACCGTGGGAATCGAACCCACAACCCTGGCGTTGCAAACGTTATGCTCTACCAACTGAGCTACATCCATGCCGGCCATTCCCTCCCCTACACTGGACGACGCTGGGCCAATTGTGCGCCGCCTCATGGGTCTCCCGGTCGTGGCCGGCTACGACAGAGCCTGGATTCGAACCAGGATCTCTAGTGGCACAGCTAGCACTGCGATGCAGTGCCTTAGACCACTGCGCCACTCGGGAAATATCTACATAGGCGTACAGAGGCCCATTATCAACAACCATCAATCCTGCGTTCTAATGGCACGTTGTGTTTGCTAATCCAAGTTTATCATTTTAAAAAGGCTAATTGATCATTAGAAACCCCTTTTGCAATCATCTTAGCACAGCTGAAAACTGTTGTGCTGATTAAAGAAGCACTAAAACTGGCCTTCTTGAGACTAGTTGAGTATCTGGAGCATCAGCAATTGTGGGTTCGATTACAGGCTCAGAATGGCCAGAAACAAATAACCTTCTTCTGAAACTCGTCAGTCTATTCTTGTTCTGAGAAATGAAGGCTATTCCATGCGAGAAATTGCCAAGAAACTGAAGATCTCGTACAACGCTGTGTACTACTCCCTTCACAGAACAGTGCAAACTGGCTCTAACCAAAATAGAAAGAGGAGTGGGAGGCCCCGGTACACAACTGAGCAAGAGGACAAATACATTAGAGTGTCTAGTTTGAGAAACAGGCGCCTCACAGATCCTCAACTGGCAGCTTCATTAAATAGTACCCGCAAAACACCATGGACTGATGGTTGCTGATAATGGGCCTCTCTACGCCTATGTAGATATTCCATTGAAAATCAGCCGTTTCCAGCTACAATAGCCATTTACAACATTAACAATGTCTACACTGTATTTCTGATCAATTTGATGTTATTTTAAATGGAGAAAAAAAATTGCTTTTCTTTTGAAAACAAGGACATTTCTAAGTGACCTCAAACTTTTGAACGGTATTGTATATCCACAGTAAAACGAGTCCTATATCGACATAACCTGAAAGGTCGCTCAGCAAGGAAGAAGCCACTGCTTCAAAACCACCATAAAAAAGCCAGAGTACAGTTTGCAACTGCACATGGGGACAAAGATCTTACTTTTTGGAGAAATGTCCTCTGGTCTGATGAAACAAAAATAGAACTGTTTGGCCATAATGACCATCGTTATGTTTGGAGGAAAAAGGGGGTGCTTGCAAGCCGAAGAACACCATCCCAACCGTGAAGCACGGGGGTGGCAGCATCATGCTGTGGGGGTGCTTTGCTGCAGGAGGGACTGGTGCACTTCACAATAGATGGTATCATGAGGAAGGAAAATTACGTGGATATATTGAAGCAACATCTGGCTTAAGGACAACAAAGTCAAGGTATTGGAGTGGCCATAACAAAGCCCTGACCTCAATCCTATAGAACATTTGTGGGCAGAACTGAAAAAGTGTGTGCGAGCAAGGAGGCTTACAAACCTGACTCAGTTACACCAGCTCGGTCAGGAGGAATGGGCCAAAATTCACCTAACTTATTGTGGGAAGCTTGTGGAAGGCTACCCGAAACGTTTGACCCAAGTTAAACAATTTAAAGGCAATGCTACCAAATACTAATTGAGTGTATGTAAACTTCTGACCCACTGGGAATGTGATGAAAGAAATAAAAGCTGAAATAAATCATTCTCTCTACTATTATTCTGACATTTCACATTCTTAAAATAAAGTGGTGATCCTAACTGACCTAAGACAGGGCATTTTTACTAGGATTAAATGTCAGGAATTGTGAAAAACTGAGTTTAAATGTATTTGGCTAAGGTGTATGTAAACTTCCGACTTCAACTGGACGCTGACTGAGAAGTTTCTATGTCAACTAATTGAGGAGTAAAGGAACATTTTTTGTAGAGCCGTGGTGGTGTAGTGGTAACACTCCCCGGTATGTGTCACTTAGCCTATACAACTACCTGCCAGAGATCGGGGTTCAATCCCCAAGTCCACTGTTTTTCCTACTTGCCTGTCTCCCCATTTCAGCTACTTACTGTCTGACTGAATTTAGTTTTTCTTATTTAGTTTTTTATAATACTATTCTTTGAGGGTTTGAGAGGCAACACTGTCTGGTTCATAAGCCTGTCAGAGAGACAGGGAGTGAAGAAGAGGATTCTTGGGCGGCGGAGGCGTCACCTCAGTGGACAGCTACGCTAAGCCTAACAGGATGCAACTGTCAGTGAGAGACATGGCGGCGACGGCGGGAATTAGAAATCAATTAAACATGGTCTCCCTTCTCGCTAACGAGGGTAAACACACAGCAATCTGATGATTACTTTTCTGCTGCCTGCCTGTGTGTGTGTGTGTGTGTGCTGCTGAAAAAGAAAAGAAAAACATGAAAAAGGAAATGAAGGAAATTAACTTGAGATTGTTCCTCTTCAGTTTGGGAGATGGGCCTACACACAACAACTCTAAAGATGCAGTATTGTGTCACCATTACAATCAAATCAAAAGCAGCCTTACACAAAATCTAATCAAATCACCATCAGCCCTCTAACGAGCAAGAAAACAATTTGCCATAATCGTTCACGCTGAGCTTAAGTTCTTTCATTTCTCTCATGACCTAAATGGCCCAACATCAGCCCAAAGTAGTGATTTCATACAGTACAGCCAGACTGCATTAACCATATTGCACCAAATTAGATTTGTATAGCTCGTTCAGGGGAGACAGACAGTGGTGATGTACATCAAGCAGCTAAGTAAACATGGTGGCTATTTAAAGACTGTATCTATGTCCCAAATAGCATCCTGTCCACTACATAGTGGATAATATAATAACACCTTATTCCCCAAAAGTAGTGCACTGTGTAGGGAATTGGGTGTCATTTGGGACACAGACAGAGCATGGAGCCCTGGAGGAGTCCTGGTCAATATCACTGAGTGTCCTGAGGCTCAAAGCACACTGCTGGCTGGCCCCTCTTCTTGATAGTCCTGGATCACTCCATACTGCCGGCCCCTTCCTCCTGATAGTCCTGAATCACTCCATACTGCCGGCCCCTCCTCCTGATAGTCCTGGATCAATCCATACTGCCGGCCCCTCCTGATAGTCTTGGCAAAATCCAAACTGTAGGCCCCTTCCTCTTGATAGTCATGGATCAATCAATATTGCCGGCCCCTTCCTCTTGATAGTCCTGGATCAATCCATCCTCCTCACCTTGACGCCCCCCAAATTTTTTTATTTTTTTATTTTTTACAAATAATAATAATAATAATCTCCTGATCCAACACTTGCATTTGACTCTCCTCCTCCCCCATCCCCCTTTCTAGCTCTGACTTAGCTACTTCATTGAGGAAAAGTGTTCTTACTATGCCTGTGATATGTGGTTGTCCCACCTAGCTATCTTAAGATGAATGCCCTAACTGTAAGTCACTCTGGATAAGAGTGTCTGCTAGACGGATAAAATGTAAATAAAATGTAAATGTGTTTTGTGTTTTGTGTGTGTGCGTGCGAAAAAGCTCTATCTATGTGATTAGAGAGGGTTAGAGATGCACGCACACACACAAACACACACGTCTATGCACTGAACATATCATAAATCAGTTAATCACTTGAACAAAAACCAGCACTCGGGTAGTCAGTTAACAAGCTGTATATAGTCCTAGCTATATGCTCTGTATAAAATATTCCACCATATTTACATTCCATATTATGAAAAGCAGTGAGATCACAATAGTAATGGTAACAGTTTTTTTTTTTTTACTGGGGAAGAAAGAAAAAAAATGACTTATGTTACTACAATACAGTAGATTGTCAAAAAAGAGAAATACTAGCAATCTACAGGAATACTAGGAGGAATACTAATAGTACTAGGAATAATAGGAATCTACAGGAATACTAGGAGGAATACTAGGAGTACTAGGAATAATAGGAATCTACAGGAATACTAGAAGGAATAATAGGAGGAATACTAGGAGTAGGAGGAATACTAGGAGGAATCCTAAGAGTACTAGGAAAAATAAGAGGAATACTAGGAATCTACAGGAATACCAGGAGGAATTCTAGGAGTACTAGGAGGAATACTAGGAATCTACAGGTATACTAGGAGGAATACTAGGAATCTACAGGAATACTAGAATGAATACTAGGAATCTCCATGGAACACTAGAAGGAATGTTAGGAATCCCCATGGAATACTAGGAATCTACAGGAATACGAGGACGAATACTAGCAATCCTAAGGAATAGTTGGACTACTAGGAGGAATAATAGGACTAGGACGAATACTAGGACTACTAGGAATCCTAAGGAATACAATGAGTTAGAGAGAGACGTTCCTCCTTTGCAGTCAGAGCATGACAACGTAGATGACAATCCTACAGCAGACAAATAATTAACTAAGAGATGAGGCTCGGCCAACAATGTGTCAAAGCTGTGTGGAGAATAGGGCCTCAACACCACCCCCACCTCCCTATATGACAGCAGCCATTCTCTACAACAACAGCTACTACCAAACAGGGGTATTCTACACCATCTCTCCGAAATCAATTAGCCTTTTAAAATGATAAACTTGGATTAGCAAACACAACGTGCCATTGGAACACAGGACTGACGGTTGCTGATAATGGGCCTCTGTACGCCTATGTACAGTTGAAGTCGGAAGTTTACGTACACTTAGGTTGGAGTCATTAAAACTCGTTTTTCAACCACTCTACACATTTCTTGTTAACAAACTATAGTTTTGGCAAGTTGGTTAGGACATCTACTTTGTGCATGACACAAGTAATTTTTCCAACAATTGTTTATAGACAGATTATTTCACTTGTAATTCACTGTATCAAAATTTCAGTGGGTCAGAAGTTTACATACACTAAGTTGACTGTGCCTTTAAACAGTTTGGAAAATTCCAGAAAATGATGTCATGGCTAGAAGCTTCTGATAGGCTAATTGACATCATTTGAGTCAGTTGGAGGTGTACCTGTGGATGTATTTCAAGGCCTACCTTCAAACAAAGGGGGGGGTAATAATTAGTAGGTTTTGTTTTCTGTTTTAACAAACCTTTTTTATTTCTGTACTTATGTATTGTATATTGTTTTTTCGTGGTGTGGTTTCATATAAGCCCTTGGGCTTCCAACCACACCTGCACACTTTCCCCCCTCCCCCTTTATTAAATCTGTATTGCTGTCTATCACTAATAAATAAATAAAATAAGCAATTCAGTGAAAATTTCACCCAACCAATCAGAGGACAAGACAGAGCTATTACCGTACATTATCATACCAACAGGAAGTGTCTAGAGGTAGTTTGCTAGCTAGGGGATGACTTGGAATTCAGCATACGATGAGCTCCATCCTAGGTGGGTGGTGACGAGGCGATCTGGGGCTGGCTTAGTCACTCTCAGCCTGGGTTGGGCAGAAGACTTGATAAGGCCCCTGGTCCTCTGTCCTGGAATTGACCCCTAGGGGCCTAAGACTCGCAGCCAGCTGTCTGATCTGGTAAAGAGCTCTGTCAGACAGAGTGTTCTGTACACAGGGGCCTCTTATCTCTCATCCCGTCACCGCCAGGGATAATGGCTTTGGCCCTTCCTCACTCCCTGAATAGACAGCTCTGCTGTGTGAGACACCTCTTCAGACACCATGGAGGGAGGGACGGAGGGAGGGAGGGAGGAGGGGAGGGTGGGAAGGAGGGAGGGAGGGTGGGAAGGAGGGAGGACACATGGAGAGTGAGAAGGAAGAAAGGGAGGGCAGAAGAAAAAAAGAGGGCACAGAGAGGCAGGGAAGGAACGACGATGCAAGAAGAGAGGAGGAGCGAGGGATTTCAAAAAATACTGTAATGCCTAAAATGATTCTAAAAATAGTGCATGTGCTGGCTAGCTCTCTGTCCTCCAGGCCTGGATGACTTTAAGAGAACCTCTGCCATTATGATGATGCTCTTTTATCTACACTGGACAAAAATATAAACACAACATGTAGTGTTGGTCCCATGTTTCATGAGATGAAATAAAAGATCCCAGAAATGTTCAATCTGCACAAAAAGCATATTTCTCTAAGATTTTGTGCAAAAATGTGTTTACATCCTTGTTAGAGGAGCATTTCTCCTTTGCCAAGATAATCCATCCACCTGACAGGTGTGGCATATCAAGGAGCTGACTAAACAGCATGATCATTACACAGGTGCACCTTGTGCTGGGGAAAATAAAAGGCCACTCTAAAATGTGCAGTTTTGTCACCCAACACAATGTCACAGATGTCTCAAGTTGAGGGAGCATGCTGACTGCAGGAATGTCCACCAGAGCTGTTGTCAGAGATTTTAATGTTAATTTCTCTACCATAAGCCGCCTCCAACGTCGTTTTAGAGAATTTGGCTGTTCTTCCATGGCCTGCATACTCACCAGACATGTCACTCATTGAGCATGTTTGGGCTGCTCTGACGTGTACGACAGCGTGTTCCAGATTCCGCCAATATCCAGAAACTTCGCACAGACATTGAAGAGGAGGGGACAACCTTCCACAGGCCACAATCAACAACCTGATCAACTCTATGTGAAGGAGATGTGTCACGCTGCATGAGGCAAATGGTCACACCAGATACTGACTGGTTTTCTGATCAACGCCTTACTTTTTTTTTTTTAAGGTATCTGTGACCAACCGATGCATATCTGTATTCCCAGTAGGGCTGACCCCATTTAGTCAACTGGTCGACTGTTTGGTCCATAGGCTGTTGGTTGGCCGAGAATTCTTTTGTCGGGCAGATGCAAAAGAAAATCAACAAATTATGTCACGTCTTGATTGACGCCTGTCTCAATGGACTAATCCATTGCAGAGGCTCACCAGTAGTACATTTACTGTTAATTCCCATTTCTAATCTACAATGTTTGTTTGGTTACCATAATTTCTGTTAAAGCAATCAATATATTATCATTACAGTCTTTTACAGTTATCCTTGTTGGTGTGGACACGTTGTTTGCAGAGCAGACAACCTAGGCTACACTTGTGAGAAACAAGTTTGGGTTTATTTCATTCCATTTACAAGTTGTCAATTTATTCACTGTGTTTTGTTTGGAGCGCGCCTGTCAATCTTGAGTAAGGACGCGCACCTGATTACGCATAGAAGTAGGCCTATGCCACCTGGCCTGCGCGCAAATGTAGGCTTATAAAATGTGCCCATTTGGGGATCTGATAGTATTTCTGATTGTCTTAACGCACCACCACTAATGAGCTGTGGAGCTTCTCAAAGTAATTTATTCTTCACCTCAAACAGCAAGTAAACAAAGTCTGTTTTTACATCCATTGAGAATGACAATAGTTGCTCAATGTAGCCTATTTGAAAAAACTTTCCAGCTCTCTCCTTTTCGATAACCACTCTTAGCGCAAGCTTCGGGCTGGACCAAGTTGATACACTGTTTCAAGTTCCTTGCAGAGAGGCCTTGCATAACGAATGTGATTTATTTTTATCAGGATATTTTCTACCTGCAGGATGCAATGTTTTTATTTGTTGGTTTATGAGGATGGCTCACCCCTCACAGTTCTAGGTGACTTTAACCTCCCTACGTCTACCTTTGACTCATTTCTCTCTGCCTCCTTCTTTCCACTCATCTCCTCTTTTGACCTCACCCTCTCACCGTCTCCCCCTACTCACAAGGCAGGCAATACGCTTGACCTCATCTTTACTAGATGCTGTTCTTCTACTAATCTCACTGCAACTCCCCTCCAAGTCTCAGACCACTACTTTGTATCCTTTTCTCTCTCGCTCTCCTCCAACACTACTCACTCTGCCCCTACTCAGATGGTAATGCGCCGTCGCGACCTTCGCTCTCTCTCTCCCGCTACTCTCTCCTCTTCCATCCTATCATCTCTTCCCTCTGCTCAATCCTTCTCCCTCCAATCTCCTGATTCTGCCTCCTCAACCCTCCTCTCCTCCCTTTCTGCATCTTTTGACTCTGTATGTCCCCTATCCTCCCGGCCGGCTCGGTCCTCCACTCCTGCTCCGTGGCTTGACGACTCATTGCGAGCTCACAGAACAGGGCTCTGGGCAGCCGAGCGGAAATTGAGGAAAACTAGACTCCCTGCCGACCTGTCATCTTTTCACTCCCTCCTCTCTACATTTTCTTCCTCTGTTTCTGCTGCTAAAGCCACTTTCTACCACTCTAAATTTCAAGCCTCTGCCTCTAACCCTAGGAAGCTCTTTGCCACCTTCTCCTCCCTGCTGAATCCTCCTCCTCCTCCTCCCCCCTCCCTCTCTGTGGATGACTTCGTCAACCATTTTGAAAAGAAGGTTGACGACATCCGATCCTCATTTATCAAGTCAAATGACACCGCTGGTCCTGCTCACACTGCCCTTTCCTATGCTTTGACTTCTTTCTGCCCTCTCTCTCCAGATGAAATCTTGCGACTTGTGACGGCCGGCCGCCCAACAACCTGCCCGCTTGACCCTATCCCCTCCTCTCTTCTCCAGACCATTTCCGGAGACCTTCTCCCTTACCTCACCTCACTCATCAACTCATCCTTGACCACTGGCTATGTCCCTTCCGTCTTCAAGAGAGCGAGAGTTGCACCCCTTCTCAAAAAACCTACACTCGAGCCCTCCGATGTCAACAACTACAGACCAGTATCCCTTCTTTCTTTTCTCTCCAAAACTCTTGAACGTGCCATCTTTAGCCAACTCTCTTGCTATCTCTCTCAGAATGACCTTCTTGATCCAAACCAGTCAGGTTTCAAGAATGGTCATTCAACTGAGACTGCTCTTCTCTGTGTCACGGAGGCTCTCCGCACTGCTAAAGCTAACTCTCTCTCCTCTGCTCTCTTCCTTCTAGACCTATCTGCTGCCTTTGATACTGTGAACCATCAAATCCTCCTCTCCACCCTCTCCGAGTTGGGCATCTCCGGCGCGGCTCACTCTTGGATTGCGTCCTACCTCACAGGTCGCTCCTACCAGGTGGCGTGGCGAGAATCTGTCTCCACACCACGTGCTCTCACCACTGGTGTCCCCCAGGGCTCAGTTCTAGGCCCTCTCCTATTCTCTCTATTCACCAAGTCACTTGGCTCTGTCATATCCTCACATGGTCTCTCCTATCATTGCTACACAGACGACACACAATTCATCTTCTCCTTTCCCCCTTCTGATAACCAGGTGGCGAATCGCATCTCTGCATGTCTGGCAGACATATCAGTGTGGATGACGGATCACCACCTCAAGCTGAACCTCGGCAAGACGGAGCTGCTCTTCCTCCCGGGGAAGGACTGCCCGCTCCATGTTCTCGCCATCACGGTTGACAACTCCGTTGTGTCCTCCTCCCAGAGTGCAAAGAACCTTGGCGTGACCCTGGACAACACCCTGTCGTTCTCCACTAACATCAAAGCGGTGACCCGATCCTGTAGGTTCATGCTCTACAACATTCGCAGAGTACGACCCTACTTTACAAAGGAAGCGGCACAGGTCCTAATCCAGGCACTTGTCATCTCCCGTCTGAATTACTGCAACTCGCTGTTGGCTGGGCTCCCTGCCTGTGCCATTAAACCCCTACAACTCATCCAGAACGCTGCAGCCCGTCTGGTGTTCAACCTTCCCAAGTTCTCTCACGTCACCCCGCTCCTCCGCACACTCCACTGACTTCCAGTTGAAGCCTGCATCTGCTACAAGACCATGGTGCTTGCCTACGGAGCTGTGAGGGGAACGGCACCTCCGTACCTTCAGGCTCTGATCAGTCCCTACACCCAAACGAGGGCATTACGTTCATCCACCTCTGGCCTGCTGGCACCCCTACCTCTGCAGAAGCACAGTTCCCGCTCAGCCCAGTCAAAACTGTTCGCTGCTCTGGCACCCCAATGGTGGAACAAGCTCCCTCACGACGCCAGGACAGCGGAGTCACTCACCACCTTCCGGAGACACTTGAAACCCCACCTCTTTAAGGAAAACCTGGGATAGGATAAAAGTAATCCTTCTACCCTCCCCCTACCCCACCCCCAAAAAATAATATATATATTGTAAAGTGGTTGTCCCACTGGCTATCATAAGGTGAATGCACCAATTTGTAAGTCGCTCTGGATAAGAGCGTCTGTTAAATGACGAAAATGTAAATGTAAAATGTAGAATGTAATGGCAGAATCTGTTGAAGGCCAGCAGCAGTGGGAGGTGGTTGATCTCTGGCTCCCTCTTGAGTCATTTGTGTGGTCTTAATTATTTAATCACTGTGTGCTTAAATCATCAGACAAGCTCAGTAGCCTACATATAGTTTATTGTATTAAAACACATTGGGTGTGTTTATATATGGAAAAATACACATTTAAAAATTTCGACCAGTCGATTGGTCCAAAGAATAGACGACTCTTGGTCGACCAAGATTTTGTTTTTGTCAGGGACAGCCCAAATTCCCTGTCATGTGAAATCCATAGATTCGGGCCTAATGAATATATTTCAATTGACTGATTTCCTTATATGAACTGTAACTCAGTAAAATCTTTGAAATAGTTGCATGTTGCGTTTATATTTTTGTTCAGTATAATAACTCACTGGGCCTGCAGCAGATACACTACCGGATACAATACACTAACTAGAGTTTTAAAGCCGTCTTACTGAATATAACATGCTAATATCCACTTGGGACTGGTGAACAGGTGGAGTTTGCACTTCTCCAATATGCAATTAACAGGAGTCGACAGTACATACATTGCCATGCCCAGGCTGAAGCAATAAGCTTAGGCTTCACAGAAATTATATGAAATATTAAATTGGTGATTATTTATGTAGTTCTGTTAGGCCTATTCAGGTGTTACATAGCAACATACTGTATTTAACTATTGAATTCCTTGTTTTGAACACGGAAGATGTTGTGTCGGCCTTCAAAGTGCACTGATACAGTAAAATGACATAGCTATTATCACCATAATTCAAATGAGGCAGAAGTATCTGTGGGAGTGACTGTGACCCTATGCTGTTCATGTCATCTCCTCCACTCACCGCTGCCTGTTGTCTCTTCAGTTTGTCTCTGTACTCCTCCAGCTCCTGCAGGTTCAGCTCAGGTGGGAGTTTCTGTCATAAATACACAATAAAAGCATTGTTACAACACAAGAATACAAAGCCCATACCAATAACTTTTTAGAAGAGAAAAGCAATTTTGTAGAACGCAGCTTTGGTGTGTGGAGTGAACCCCCTGCCAGAAAACAAATCAAAGTTGTTTTATCATGGAAACCGAACTGAAATCCAAATGCCAGCAGCTCAGAGCTGTCTGGGATTTTGTTTGATTTGATTATTTTAGAGGCTAATCCTAATTATTTTAGTTTTTCAGCTTCGGCTCTCTAGTTCGCCATTTTTCAAAGAGCTTCCACTGTCTTCCGTCAACTAACTTCCTCTTTAAAAAGTAGAGGAAAAAAGTGGCAGAATTGTATTCCACAGATGCTTAGATGCATAATACATTTAATTAAAATCGGGGAGCACTACTTTATCGGTAAACAAACAAGGGGAACAACAGCAGCGAAGAAGCCCAGAGGATGATGGGTAATTGCTTTCCTCTTGGCTGAAAGTCTCATTTTCTAATCTGAGAGGTTGTTGTGTTTGCGACACTCGGCTAAATCTAATGAGATTTCACACCCTTCCTCTGCGAGTGGATAATCCATCAATCTGGAAGTCATCGGCATGTGAGCAGAAGATGCCAGAGTGACGCTAGAGTAGATAACGCCCCATCAAGGGGGGAGAGGAGTCCCCCATAACGACTTTGGGAAACAGGGGGAGGAGGTGTAGGCGGGGAGGCCCCAAGTCACTGTAACTAGTTAGTGTAGACCCCGCGGCCACTTCCAACCCCACCACCTATGCCCCTTTTGAGCCAGGAAAAACCCTGGATGAGAATTTGTTATGGGAGGTCCAAGCCTGTTACATGGCATATGTCTCACTCTCCCTGAGGTATGTGGTGGTGGGGTGTCTTGGTCTCTGGGCTAAGTGGTGATGCACGGTAGTAGTCATCAAAACAAACTAGGATCTATTGGACTGCATGGACAAATACAGCTGCAAGCATTGATTTGGAATTAAACATGTATTAGAATAAGATAATAAATGATAGAATAGCTTGTGGCTTTCGGGCTATTTGTCCCAGTGGCAAAAATAGCTATGTATGGGAGAGTGGATAGCAATTCCCTTGTTGTGGCGTCCTTGGGGTCTCTAGTGTACAGTAGGACTAACTAAATAACTAACTCACCTCCAGCTTGTTGTGTCCTTGGGGTCTGTACACAGTACTAAGAATCTGTCCCAAAAGGCATCCTATTCCCAACATATTGCACTACTTTTGACCATAGCCCTATGCTCTACGTAGGGAATAGGGTGCCATTTGGGACACATTTGGGACACTCCGCTCCAGCTTGTGCTGCAACATGTGAAGGTGCTATAAGGGGAGATTGGGCAGTGATTCCCTTGGCTTGGTGTGTCTTCTGGGTCTGTAGTGAACAGTGGGCATAACTAACTAGCCTAACTGTTTGACTCACCTCTAGCTTGGTGTTTCCTCTGGATCTGTACAAAATGGTTCTTTGGGGTTCTATATAGAACAGTTTGATTCTTTGGATGACATTAAAGAACCCTTTACTAAAAAAGGTTCTATACAGTGCATTCGGAAAGTATTCAGACCCCTTGACTTTTTCCACATTTTGTTACATTACAGCCGTATTCTAAAATGGATTACATTTTTACATTGATTACATTTTAGTCATTTAGCAGACGCTCTTATCCAGAGCGACTTACAGTTAGTGAGTGCATTCAATTTTTATCATTTTTTCATAATTACAAAACAAAAACAGGTTTTTAGAAATTGTTGCAAATTTATTAAAAATAAAAAACAGAAATACCTTATTTACGTAAGTATTCAGACCCTTTGCTATAAGACTCGAAATTGAGCTCAGGTGCATCCTGTTTCCATTGATCATCCTTGAGATGTTTCTACAACTTGATTGCAGTCCACCTGTTGTAAATTCAATTGATTGGACATGATTTGGAAAGGCACACAACTGTCTAGATAAGGTCCCACAGTTGACAGTGCATGTCAGAGCAAAAACCAAGCCATGAGGTCGAAGGAATTGTCCATAGAGCTCCGAGACAGGATTGTGTTGAGGTACAGATCTGGGGAAGGGTACCAAAACATTTCTGCAGCATTGAAGGTACCCAAGAACACAGTGGCCTCCATCATTCTTAAATGGAAGAGTTTGGAACCACCAAGAATCTTCCTAGAGCTGGCTGACCGGCCAAACTGAGCAATCACGGGAGAAGTGCCTTGGTCAGGGAGGTGACCAAGAACCCGATGGTCACCATCCAACCTGACAGAGCTTGAGAGGATCTGCAAAGACGAATGGGAGAAACTCCACAAATACAGTTGGGCCAAGCTTGTAGCACCATACCCAAGAAGACTCGAGGCTGTAATCGCTGCCAAAGGTGCTTCAACAAAAGTACTGAGTAAAGGGTCTGAATGCTTATGTACATTATATTTTTCAGTTTTTTTATTATTAATACATTTGCAAAAATTTATAAAAACCTGTTTTTGCTTTTTCATTATGGGGTATTGTGTTTAGATTGGTGAGGGGAAAAAACAATTTAATCAATTTTGGAATAAAGCTGTAACGTAACAAAATGTGGAAAAAGTCAAGGGGTCTGAATACTTTCCGAATGCAGTGTATGTATACCCAGTGGAGGCAAAGAACATTTAGGGTTCTATCTACCCCAGCGTGTAATGGGGATTTTAGAAAACAACAGCTAACAAAGGCTAACCCAGTCATATCAATCTCTGAAATGACAGCAAACATTCCCTTTTAATTTGTTTCAGCTGTTTTGCATTGACATCTATATTAATATTAATGATGCTTCTGCATAATTTTGCCTAGTCAGAAAAATGTATGTGCTGGTGCAAACAAAATTCTATCTAGAAGCAAGATTAAATAATGTTTAATAAAAGCATACAGTCTTAGATTTAAAAAAAGGGTTCTATATAGAACCTTTTGGTCAATTCAAAATATAACTGCCATTCAAAAACCAACTGCCATTCCAGCATGACCACACAAGAGGACAGTGGTTAAACCAACTTGCCACTAGCCTACTAATAAGCACGTTATTTTTCAATGTATTAAGGTAATCAACATTGATTATTTAATTCAAATATATGCAGCCAAACTAACTGCTAAACAGAAAAGGCTAGGCTACTTTAATTTGCCATTTTACAAGCTAGCCAGCTAACTCTTTCAAAAAAATATTTATATTATGGGATATGCCAAACAGAGCTACAGATCTGTCGACCCAGCCTGACATTGGCTATGAACCTTTTATACTGGCTATGAACAAGTTATACTGTTAGCACTGAGGTGGTTTTAGGAAGCCAAATGTGTGCAGCTCACCCTGCACTATCAGCTTAAACATAAATATCACTCATGTCTACCTCTGATAAGCCTCCCAGCAATAAAAACAATCAAGAATCCCAGAAGTGCTACATATAGCCCACATTAACATATGTAGCCTAAGAAACAAGGTCCATGAAATCAATAACTTGCTAGTAACAGATAACATTTAAATACTGACTATCTCTGAAACTCACTTAGATAATACCTTTGATGATACAGTAGTAGAAATACATGGTGATAACATCTATAGAAAAATAAGAAATGGAGGATGGTGTTGCGGTTTATATTCAGTCATATTCCTGTAAATGCTGTTAATGTAATATGGCTACAGGTTCACCTACAGTGGGGAGAACAAGTATTTGATACACTGCCGATTTTGCAGGTTTTCCTACTTACAAAGCATGTAGAGGTCTGTAATTTTTATCATAGGTACACTTCAACTGTGAGAGACGGAATCTAAAACAAAAATCCAGAAAATCACATTGTATGATTTTTAAGTAATTAATTTGCATTTTATTGCATGACATAAGTATTTGATACATCAGAAAAGCAGAACATAATATTTGGTACAGAAACCTTTGTTTGCAATTACAGAGATCATACGTTTCCTGTAGGTCTTGACCAGGTTGGCACACACTGCAGCAGGGATTATGGCCCACTCCTCCATACAGACCTTCCCCAGATCCTTCAGGTTTCGGGGCTGTCGCTGGGCAATACGGACTTTCAGCTCCCTCCAAAGATTTTCTATTGGGTTCAGGTCTGGAGACTGGCTAGGCCACTCCAGGACCTTGAGATGCTTCTTACAGAGCCACTCCTTAGTTGCCCTGGCTGTGTGTTTCGGGTCGTTGTCATGCTGGAAGACCCAGCCACGACCCATCTTCAATGCTCTTACTGAGGGAAGGAGGTTGTTGGCCAAGATCTCGCGATACATGGCCCCATCCATCCTCCCCTCAATACGGTGCAGTCGTCCTGTCCCCTTTGCAGAAAAGCATCCCCAAAGAATGATGTTTCCACCTCCATACTTCACGGTTGGGATAGTGTTCTTGGGGTTGTACTCATCCTTCTTCTTCCTCGAAACACGGCGAGTGGAGTTTAGACCAAAAAGCTCTATTTTTGTCTCATCAGACCACATGACCTTCTCCCATTCCTCCTCTGGATCATCCAGATGGTCATTGGCAAACTTCAGACGGGCCTGGAAATGCGCTGGCTTGAGCAGGGGGACCTTGCGTGCGCTGCAGGATTTTAATCCATGACGGCGTAGTGTGTTACTAATGGTTTTCTTTGAGACTGTGGTCCCAGCTCTCTTCAGGTCATTGACCAGGTCCTGCCGTGTAGTTCTGGGCTGATCCCTCACCTTCCTCATGATCATTGATGCCCCACGAGGTGAGATCTTGCATGGAGCCCCAGACCGAGGGTGATTGACCGTCATCTTGAACTTCTTCCATTTTCTAATAATTGCGCCAACAGTTGTTGCCTTCTCACCAAGCTGCTTGCCTATTGTCCTGTAGCCCATCCCAGCCTTGTGCAGGTCTACAATGTTATCCCTGATGTCCTTACACAGCTCTCTGGTCTTGGCCATTGTGGAGAGGTTGGAGTCTGTTTGATTGAGTGTGTGGACAGGTGTCTTTTATACAGGTAACGAGTTCAAACAGGTGCAGTTAATACAGGTAATGAGTGGAGAACAGGAGGGCTTCTTAAAGAAAAACTAACAGGTCTGTGAGAGCCGGAATTCTTACTGGTTGGTAGGTGATCAAATACTTATGTCATGCAATAAAATGCAAATTAATTACTTAAAAATCATACAATGTGATTTTCTGGATTTTTGTTTTAGATTCCGTCTCTCACAGTTGAAGTGTACCTATGATAAAAATTACAGACCTTTACATGCTTTGTAAGTAGGAAAACCTGCAAAATCGGCAGTGTATCAAATACTTGTTCTCCCCACTGTACCTCACCTAAAGCCCATTCTTGTTGGAAGTTGCTATAAATCAGTGTAAACAGTCAGTATCTGGATAATATGTGTGAAATGCTTGATAATTTATGTGATATCAATAGAAAGGTACAGTTGAAGTCAGAAGTTTACATACACTTAGGTTGGCGTCATTAAAATTTGTTTTTCAACCACTACACAGATTTCTTGTTAACAAACTACAGTTTTGGCAAGTAATTTTTCCAACAATTGTTTACAGACAGATTATTTCACTTATAATTCACTGTATCACAATTCCAGTGGGTCAGAAGTTTACATACACTAAGTTGACTGTGCCTTTAAACAGCTTGGAAAATTCCAGAAAATGATATCATGGCTTTAGAAGCTTCTGATAGGCTAATTGACATCATTTGAGTCAATTGGAGATGTACCTCTGGATGTATTTCAAGGCCTACCTTCAAACTCAGTAAAAGTATAAACACCATGGGACCACGCAGCCGTCATACCGCTCAGGAAGGAGACGCGTTCTGTCTCCTAGAGATGAACGTACTTTGGTGCGAAAAGTGCAAATCAATCCCAGAACAACAGCAAAGGACCTTGTTGGAGAAAACAGGTACAAAAGTATCTATATCCACAGTAAAAACGAGTCCTATATCGACATAACCTGAAAGGCCGCTCAGCAAGGAAGAAGCCACTGCTCCAAAACCGCCATAAAAAAGCCAGACTTCGGTTTGCAACTGCACATGGGGACAAAGATCGTACTTTTTGGAGAAATGTCCTCTGGTCTGATGAAACAAAAATATAACTGTTTGGCCATAATGACCATCGTTATGTTTGGAGGAAAAAGGGTGTTGCTTGCAAGCCGAAGAACACCATCCCAACCGTGAAGCACGGGGGTGGCAGCATCATGCTGTGGGGGTGCTTTGCTGCAGGAGGGACTGGTGCACTTCACAAAATAGATGGTATCATGAGGAAGGATAATTATGTGGATATATTGAAGCAACATCTCAAGACATCAGTCAGGAAGTTAAAGCTTGGTCGCAAATGGGTCTTCCAAATGGACAATGACCCCAAGCATACTTCCAAAGTTGTGGCAAAATGGCTTAAGGACAACAAAGTCAAGGTATTGGAGTGGCCATCATAAAGCCCTGACCTCAATCCTATAGAACATTTGTGGGCAGAACTGAAAAAGCGTGTGCGAGCAAGGAGGCCTACAAACCTGACTCAGTTACACCAGCTCTGTCAGGAGGATTGGGCCAAGATTCCCCCAACTTATTGTGGGAAGCTTGTGGAAGGCTACCCAAAACATTTGACCCAAGTTAAACAATGTAAAGGCAATGCTACCAAATACTAAATGAGTGTATGTAAACTTCTGACCCACTGGGAATGTGATGAAAGAAATAAAAGCTGAAATAAATCATTCTCTCTACTATTATTCTGACATTTCACATTCTTAAAATAAATTGGTGATCCTAACTGACCTAAGACAGGACATTTTTACTAGGATTAAATGTCAGGAATTGTGAAACACTGAGTTTAAATGTATTTGGCTAAGGTGTATGTAAACTTCTGACTTCAACTGTATATTTTCTGGGTGACCTAAATATTGACCGGCTTTCATCAAGCTGCCCACTCAAGAAAAAGCTTCAAACTGTAACCAGTGCCTGCAAACTGGTTCAGGTTATCAGTCAACCTACCAAGGTATTTACAAACAGCACAGGAATTAAATCATCCACATGTATTGATCACATCTTTACTAATGCTGCTGTAAAGCAGACCACTATAGTCCCCGTGCCCAAGGACTCTAAGATAACCTGCCTAAATGACTACCGACCCGTAGCACTGACGTCTGTAGCCATGAAGTGCTTTGAAAGGCTGGTCATGGCTCACATCAACAGCATTATCCCAGAAACCCTAGACCCACTCCAATTTGCATACCGCCCCAACAGATCCACAGATGATGCAATCTCTATTGCACTCCACACTGCCCTTTCCCACCTGGACAAGAGGAACACCTACGTGAGAATGCTATTCATTGACTACAGCTCAGCATTCAACACCATAGTGCCCTCAAAGCTCATCACTAAGCTAAGGATCCTGGGACTAAACACCTCCCTCTGCAACTGGATCCTGGACTTCCTGACGGGCCGCCCCCAAGTGGTAAGGGTAGGTAACAACACATCTGCCACACTGATCCTCAACACGGGGGCCCCTCAGGGGTGCGTGCTCAGTCCCCTCCTGTACTCCCTGTTCACCCATGACTGCATGGCCAGGCACGACTCCAACACCATCATTCCGTTTTCCGACGACACAACAGTGGTAGGCCTGATCACCGACAACGATGAGACAGCCTATAGGGAGGAGGTCAGAGACCTGGCCGTGTGGTGCCAGGACAACAACCTCTCCCTCAACGTGACCAAGACAAAGGAGATGATTGTGGACTACAGGAAAAAAAAGAGGACTGAGCACGCACCCATTCTCATCGACGGGGCTGTAGTGGAACAGGTTGAGAGCTTCAAGTTCCTTGGTGTCCACATCACCAACAAACTATCATGGTCCAAACACACCAAGACAGTCGTGAAGAGGGCACGACAAAGCCTATTCCCCCTCAGGAGACTGAAAAGATTTGGCATGGGTCCTCAGATCCTCAAAAAATTCTACAGCTGCACCATCGAGAGCATCCTGACTGGTTGCATCACCGCCTGGTATGGCAACTGCTTGGCCTCCGACCGCAAGGCACTACAGAGGGTAGTGCGTACGGGCCAGTACATCACTGGGGCCAAGCTTCCTGCCATCCAGGACCTCTATACCAGGCGGTGTCAGAGGAAAGCCCTCAAAATTGTCAAAGACTCCAGCCACCCTAGTCATAGACTGTTCTCTCTGCTACCGCACGGCAAGCGGTACCGGAGTGCCAAGTCTAGGTCCAAAAGACTTCTCAACAGCTTCTACCCCCAAGCCATAAGACTCCTGAACAGCTAATCATGGCTACCCGGACTATTTGCACTGCCCCCCCACCCCATCCTTTTACGCTGCTGCTACTCTGTTAATTATTTATGCGTAGTCACTTTAACTCTGCCCACATGTACATATTACTTCAACTACCTCAACTAGCCGGTGCCCCCCGCACATTGACTCTGCACCGGTACCCCCCTGTATATATAGCCTCCCTACTGTTATTTTATTTTACTTCTGCTCTTTTTTTCTCAACACTTTTTTGGTTGATGTTTTTTTAAATTCACTGTTGGTTAAGGGCTGTAAGTAAGCATTTCACTGTAATGTCTGCACCTGTTGTATTCGGCGCATGTGGCCAATAAAATTTGATTTGATTTGATAAAGTAGTATCCAAATCCATCGGATGTAGTAATCATAAAATAGTAGCCATATCTGGGCCTAATCTAGTGTATAGGAGGTCATACAATACGTTTTGTAGTGATTCCTATGTTGAAGATGTAAAGAATATTTGCTGGTCTGTGGTGTGTAATGAGGAGCAACCAGACGCTGCACTTGACGCATTTATGAAATTGCTTATTCCAGTTACTAATAAGCATGCAGCCATTAAGAAAATTACTGTAAAAAAAAAAGATTTTTTTATTTTTTTATTTCACCTTTATTTAACCAGGTAAGCCAGTTGAGAACAAGTTCTCATTTACAACTGCGACCTGGCCAAGATAAAGCAAAGCAGTGCGATAAAAACAACAACACAGAGTTACATATGGGGTAAACAAAACATAAAGTCAAAAATACAAAGAGAAAATATATATACAGTGTGTGCGAACGTAGTAAGTTATGGAGGTAAGGCAATAAATAGGCCATAGTGCAAAATAGTTACAATTTCGTATTAACACTGGAATGATAGATGTGCAAAATATGTGCAAATAGAGATACTAGGGTGCAAATGAACAAAATAAATAACAATATGGGGATGAGGTAGTTGGGTGGGCTAATTTCAGAATGGCTGCTTACAGGTGCAGTGATCGGTAAGGTGCTCTGACAACTGACGCTTAAAGTTAGTGAGGGAGATAAGAGTCTTCAGCTTCAGAGATTTTTGCAGTTCGTTCCAGTCATTGGCAGCATAGAACTGGAAGGAATGGCGGCCAAAGGAGGTTTTGGCTTTGGGGATGACCAGTGAGATATACCTGCTGGAGCGCAGACAACGGGTGGGTGTTGCTATGGTGACCAGTGAGCTAAGGTAAGACGGGGATTTGCCTAGCAGTGATTTATAGATGACCTGGAGCCAGTGGGTTTGGCGCCGAATATGTAGTGAGGGCCAGCCAACAAGAGCGTACAGGTAACAATGGTGGGTAGTATATGGGGCTTTGGTGACAAAACGGATGGCACTGTGATAGACTACATCCAATTTGCTGAGTAGAGTGTTGGAGGCTATTTTGTAAATGACATCGCCGAAGTCAAGGATCGGTAGGATAGTCCGTTTTACGAGGGCATGTTTGGCAGCATGAGTGAAGGAGGCTTTGTTGCGAAATAGGAAGCCGATTCTAGATCTAACTTACTTTTGATTGGAGATGCTTAATGTGAGTCTGGAAGGAGAGTTTACAGTCTAACCAGACACCTAGGTATTTGTAGTTGTCCACATACTCTAGGTCAGACCCGCCGAGAGTAGTGATTCTAGTCGGGTGGAGCAGCGTTCGGTTGAAGAGCATGCATTTAGTTTTACTAGTGTTTAAGAGCAGTTGGAGGCTACGGAAGGAGTGTTGTATGGTGTTGAAGCTCGTTTGGAGGTTTCCAGGTTTGGTGTCCAATGAAGGGCCAGATGTATACAAAATGGTGTCGTCCGCATAGAGGTGGATCCGAGCTTCACCAGCAGCAAGAGCAACATCATTGATATACACAGAGAATAGAGTCGGCCCGAGAATTGAACCCTGTGGCACCCCCATAGAGACGGCCAGAGGTCCAGACAACAGGCCCTCCGATTTGACACATTGAACTCTATCTGAGAAGTAGTTGGTGAACCAGGTGAGGCAGTCATTAGAGAAACCAAGGCTATTTAGTCTGCCAATAAGAATGCGGTGGTTGACAGAGTCGAAAGCCTTGGCCAGGTCGATGAAGACGGCTGCGCAGTACTGTCTTTTATCGATCGCGGTTATAATATCGTTTAAATCCCCGTGAATTGATGAGGAATTGAAAAATTGTATGGTTGAGAGGGATGAGGCAAAAGGAATGGCAAATAAGTCTGGCAACACAGCCAATTGGCAAACATACTGTAAATTGAGAAATCATGTGACTAAACTGAATAAAAAGAAGAAGAAACTATCCTATGAAACATACATGATATATAGAAAGCTTTGGAGCACCTTACATTAAACTTTGGTCAAAAAGGCAAACTCAAAATCCATGCATAACTGACCAAATTATGAAAGACAAGCATTGTCATTTTGAATTCCGTGAGTGTGGAAGAGGTGAAATAATTATTGTTGTCTATCAACAATGACAAGCCACCTGGGTCTGACAACTTGGATGGAAAATTACTGAGGATGATAGCGGACGATATTGCCACTCCTATTTTCCATCTCTTCAATCTAAGCCTACATGAAAGTGGGTGCCCTCAGGCCTGGACGGAAGCAAAAGTCATTCCGCTACCCAAAAATAGCAACGCACTCTTTACTGGCTCAAACAGCCGACCAATCAGCCTGTTACCAACCCTCAGTAAACTTTAGGATAAAACTGTGTTTGACCAGGTACAAAGCTATTTATTATTGGAGCCAAAGCAAAGAGAGAATCTGAACGCACATTTTAAATCACGGGCAATTAAGAGAAAATACCAGTTAGATAACCTAGGTGTCAAGAGGCACGGAGGCAGCCATTGTTATTATGCCCCCTGCCTCTGGAGTAGCCTGCCAGAGAACATGAGGGGGGCCAAAACTGTGGACATATTTGAAAGAGATCTTAAAACACACCTTTTTAGCTTTGCTTTTCCTTAGGGTGCTTTTCTAGAATTTCAGTTTTTATTGTTATTATTTTGTTTTTTATCCTCTTATGTTTGTTGTGTAGTGTTTTTTATTTATTTATGTTTTTTTCCTGTGAAACGCATTACGTTGCATTCATGTCTGAAATGTGCTATATAAATAAAGCTCGATTTGATTCACAGTAAACAAATTAACAACAGATATTCAGCACGTTTATAGCGAAGGGCAAATTACTGATGATTGGCTGAGAGAAATTGATAATAAAAAGTGGGAGCTGTTTTGTTAGACTTCAGTGCAGCTTTTGACATGATTGATCATAATATGCTGCGGCAAAAACTTTTGTGTTATGGCTTTACATCCCTGCTATATTGTGGATCGAGAGTTACCCGTCTAACAGAACACAGAGGGTGTTCTTTAATGGTAGCCTCTGCAACATAACCCAGGTAAAGTTAGGCATTCCCCAGGGCAGCTGTATAGGCCCCTTACTTTATTCAATCTTTACTAATGACCTGCCACTGGCTCAACACTATACATGTCAGCTACCACAGCAAGTGAAATCACTGCAACACTTAAAGAGCTGTAGGTCAGTTTCAGAATGGTATTTGGGGAAAATCATTCACTAAACCCTAAATCTCAACTAAATATTGTAACTGATTCAATACATTTAATGAAGTGCTGCTTATAGCCTTTATATGAAGGGCCTACATCTATCAACTTTCACAGTGAATGCTTTTGTTCATATGTTTTGTGTGTATGAATTGAATATCGGCAAATGCATCAGTAAAAAATATTGTGCCTATTTAATATAACCCTTGCCGTTAAGAGATCGCAAAGCAGCATACAACTGACCTAAACGTTTGGAAATTATAAGATCACTTTCGCATCCATAGCCTTAAAATGCATCTCAAGTGCAAGTGCACTGTTTAGCTCACATCTGAATCCTGGGGGTTATTTAGGATGTCTACTGCGGATCGCTAAAATATCCTAATGATTATGATCACACTTCCTCAATTCAGATATTATGGTGACACTATACCAAAGATGGTTTGGTATGGTTAAGAAACTTGGGAACCAAGCTCGAGATATCAGTGTAGCCTGCTATCGCCTGGACTTGTTGAAATATCTTCACGCCTAGAAAAAAAACTCCAGGCCTCCGTCATAACTGTCAATTTATTGGGGGAAAATTAAGAATTTGGAATTGGCAGTTTGGAAAAAACTAATCCCGTCTGAATCGTCCTCTGGAATAACGGACATTCTGGGGTAATAACTACATAATCAACATTCTCTAGTAATATTAGTCCCGTGCGAATAGGGCTTAGCCTAATTGTCTAAGAAAATTGAGGAGAGCGCAAATCCCAACTTAATAAGGCCTATAATCAATAGCCTAACTGTTAAATTTGCCTGGCTTAATAAATCATTCATATATACAATACCAGTCAAAAGTTTGGACACACCTACCTACTCATTCCAGGGTATTTCTTTATTTTCTATATTTTCTATATTGTAGAATAATAGTGAAGATATCAAAACTATGAAATAGCACATATGGAATCATGTAGTAACCAAAAAAGTGTTAAACAAATCAAAATATATTTTATATTTGAGATTCTTCAAAGTAGCCACCCTTTGCCTTGATGACAGCTTGAACCTTTTTTTCTACGCGTGTAGTGAACAGTGGGCCTAACTAACCTAACGTGGCCCCATGTAGCTCAGTTGGTAGAGCATGGCGCTTGCAACGCCAGGGTTGTGGGTTCGATTCCCAGGGGGGCCAGTATGAAAAAATATATATATATGCACTCACTAAATGTAAGTCGCAATGGATAAGAGCGTCTGCTAAAATGACTAAAAAACTTTACAAAAAAAACTTTTAAAAAACTAGCCTAACTAACTATCTGACTCACCTCCAGCTTGTTGTGTCCTCTGGGTCTGTAGTGAACAGTGGGCCTAACTAACCTAACTAGCCTAACTAACTATCTGACTCACCTCCAGCTTGTTGTGTCCTCTGGGTCTGTAGTGAACAGTGGGCCTAACTAACCTAACTAGCCTAACTAACTATCTGACTCACCTCCAGCTTGTTGTGTCCTCTGGGTCTGTAGTGAACAGTGGGCCTAACTAACCTAACTAGCCTAACTAACTATCTGACTCACCTCCAGCTTGTTGTGTCCTCTGGGTCTGTAGTGAACAGTGGGCCTAACTAACCTAACTAGCATAACTAACTATCTGACTCACCTCCAGCTTGTTGTGTTCTCTGGGTCTGTAGTGAACAGTGGGCCTAACTAACCTAACTAGCCTAACTAACTATCTGACTCACCTCCAGCTTGTTGTGTCCTCTGGGTCTGTAGTGAACAGTGGGCCTAACTAACCTAACTAGCCTAACTAACTATCTGACTCACCTCCAGCTTGTTGTGTCCTCTGGGTCTGTAGTGAACAGTGGGCCTAACTAACCTAACTAGCCTAACTAACTATCTGACTCACCTCCAGCTTGTTGTGTCCTCTGGGTCTGTAGTGAACAGTGGGCCTAACTAACCTAACTAGCCTAACTAACTATCTGACTCACCTCCAGCTTGTTGTGTCCTCTGGGTCTGTAGTGAACAGTGGGCCTAACTAACCTAACTAGCCTAACTAACTATCTGACTCACCTCCAGCTTGTTGTGTCCTCTGGGTCTGTAGTGAACAGTGGGCCTAACTAACCTAACTAGCCTAACTAACTATCTGACTCACCTCCAGCTTGTTGTGTCCTCTGGGTCTGTAGTGAACAGTGGGCCTAACTAACCTAACTAGCATAACTAACTATCTGACTCACCTCCAGCTTGTTGTGTTCTCTGGGTCTGTAGTGAACAGTGGGCCTAACTAACCTAACTAGCCTAACTAACTATCTGACTCACCTCCAGCTTGTTGTGTCCTCTGGGTCTGTAGTGAACAGTGGGCCTAACTAACCTAACTAGCCTAACTAACTATCTGACTCACCTCCAGCTTGTTGTGTCCTCTGGGTCTGTAGTGAACAGTGGGCCTAACTAACCTAACTAGCATAACTAACTATCTGACTCACCTCCAGCTTGTTGTGTCCTCTGGGTCTGTAGTGAACAGTGGGCCTAACTAACCTAACTAGCCTAACTAACTATCTGACTCACCTCCAGCTTGTTGTGTCCTCTGGGTCTGTAGTGAACAGTGGGCCTAACTAACCTAACTAGCCTAACTAACTATCTGACTCACCTCCAGCTTGTTGTGTCCTCTGGGTCTGTAGTGAACAGTGGGCCTAACTAACCTAACTAGCATAACTAACTATCTGACTCACCTCCAGCTTGTTGTGTTCTCTGGGTCTGTAGTGAACAGTGGGCCTAACTAACCTAACTAGCCTAACTAACTATCTGACTCACCTCCAGCTTGTTGTGTCCTCTGGGTCTGTAGTGAACAGTGGGCCTAACTAACCTAACTAGCCTAACTAACTATCTGACTCACCTCCAGCTTGTTGTGTCCTCTGGGTCTGTAGTGAACAGTGGGCCTAACTAACCTAACTAGCATAACTAACTATCTGACTCACCTCCAGCTTGTTGTGTCCTCTGGGTCTGTAGTGAACAGTGGGCCTAACTAACCTAACTAGCATAACTAACTTGCTCCTCCGCACACTCCACTGGCTTCCAGTTGAAGCTCGCATCTGCTACAAGACCATGGTGCTTGCCTACGGAGCTGTGAGGGGAACGGCACCTCCGTACCTTCAGGCTCTGATCAGTCCCTACACCCAAACGAGGGCATTGCATTCATCCACCTCTGGCCTGCTGGTCCCCCTACCTCTGCGGAAGCACAGTTCCCGCTCAGCCCAGTCAAAACTGTTCGCTGCTCTGGCACCCCAATGGTGGAACAAGCTCCCTCACGACGCCAGGACAGCGGAGTCACTCACCACCTTCTGGAGACACTTGAAACCCTACCTCTTTAAGAAATACCTGGGACAGTATAAAAGTAATCCTTCTACTCCCCCCCCTACCCCACCCCCACAAAATTTGTTTTATATATATAAAAACAAATGAAAATTAAAAATACTCTAGAAATAAAAAAATAGAAAATTATTTAAAATAAAAATTGTAAAGTGGTTGTCCCACTGGCTATCATAAGGTGAATGCACCAATTTGTAAGTCGCTCTGGATAAGAGCGTCTGCTAAATAACGTAAATGTAAATGTAACTATCTGACTCACCTCCAGCTTGGTGTGTCCTCTGGGTCTGTAGTGAACAGTGGGCCTAACTAACCTAACTAGCATAACTAACTATCTGACTCACCTCCAGCTTGTTGTGTCCTCTGGGTCTGTAGTGAACAGTGGGCCTAACTAACCTAACTAGCCTAACTAACTATCTGACTCACCTCCAGCTTGTTGTGTCCTCTGGGTCTGTAGTGAACAGTGGGCCTAACTAACCTAACTAGCCTAACTAACTATCTGACTCACCTCCAGCTTGTTGTGTACTCTGGGTCTGTAGTGAACAGTGGGCCTAACTAACCTAACTAGCCTAACTAACTATCTGACTCACCTCCAGCTTGTTGTGTCCTCTGGGTCTGTAGTGAACAGTGGGCCTAACTAACCTAACTAGCGTAACTAACTATCTGGCTCACCTCCAGCTTGTTGTGTCCTCTGGGTCTGTAGTGAACAGTGGGCCTAACTAACCTAACTAGCGTAACTAACTATCTGACTCACCTCCAGCTTGTTGTGTCCTCTGGGTCTGTAGTGAACAGTGGGCCTAACTAACCTAACTAGCCTAACTAACTATCTGACTCACCTCCAGCTTGTTGTGTCCTCTGGGTCTGTAGTGAACAGTGGGCCTAACTAACCTAACTAGCATAACTAACTATCTGACTCACCTCCAGCTTGTTGTGTACTCTGGGTCTGTAGTGAAAAATGTGGCCTAATTAACTAGTCTAACTAGCCAAACTAACTAACTCACCTCCAGCTCGTGCTGCACCATGTGGAAGGAGTCGTTGGAGTAGTAGATCTCCTGGATGCTGTTAATGATCTCCTGCTCCGCCTGGGAGTCGACGGGCTGCTCCCTCATCTCCCTCAACTCCTCCTGAGATACCAGAGAGTGGAGGTGGGAAAGGGAGAGGGGGTAGAGAGAGAAAGGGGGAGAGAAAAAGAGAGAGAAATAGATGCATCAGTAAGGTCATTAACACTACAGCGGGAAACATCCGGCGGTTGCTGGGACACCCTTGTGGGAAGGAAGGAAGCGGAAGCTCTGTGAGAGAAGATAACTCTCCAGAATATCTCTGGGAACAAGTGGAGGATCTATTGGTTTCTCAGAGCCCATCCACTGGTCTGATTAACCTTCACAACACCTATTTCACCACATGTACACCAGAGATGTAGGGTCTGACAGTTAGGCCTATATCACATC